>NC_056731.1:450039224-450341724 GCF_019279795.1 Protopterus annectens | reverse complement strand
ATTTCACTCCTCTAAAAAAAAAGATAAAGATGTACATCTTCAGTATAACATTTTCTGACTACTTCACTAAGAAGTTTGACCCATGCACATAACTATTTGGAGAATTTCTTGATAATGCATTTTTATAGAAGAACCTTTAGCTTATGTATGCAAAGTGTTCACCAAACCAACAGAAATACATGCAAACATGTGCCATCTGCTATAACTCCTATGAAAACATCTCTCTTCTGCATCTTTTGGAGGTGGTGGAAAGAAGCAGGAAAGCTAAATATGTTGGTTAAGGACAATCTCAGGAATAAAAGGAGGAACAGCAGACCTATTCCACTCTGAGATGGCACAGGTTTCACAGCACCTTATGTCTGTAGCTCTAAAATTCTCCCAGCTGAAGTAACAGCCAATAAAAATACAGTATCCCACTTCAGGAATTTTAAAATGTACCATGTCTATTGGTTCAAAGGAAAGCTACATCATAGTTTTCAAAACAAAATTCAAATCCCAAAACAGCACAGAAATCCTTTTCATTGAGTTGGGATATAAAGCCCCTACACTGAAGCTGAAGATACAGCAAGTCTACTAGCCAATAAATTTAGCTCTACTTCACCACAAGATACACCTGAAACTGATGTGTCTACAGCTATCACACAAGATAAAGTCCCAACAGTGCTATCAAAATACTACAGAACGAGTCCTAACAATATCCCTGGATGCATCTTATATAACATGAAGCAAAATTTAGCCACACCCCTAACAACATTGTTCAATCTCAGCCTCCATACAGGTTTTGCACTTAGTGAATGGAAAACAGCTGCTGTCACTCCCCTGCAAATGTGAGGACATTCCACAAACCCACGTATTTACACACCCATAAGTCTGACCAGCCTGATATGCAAAGCTATGGAACAATTTCTTATGGAACTAATCTATAACGACAGAGGGAACCTCCAAATACTAGAACAATGTCAGTCTGGATCTGTCAAGGGCAGGTCATGTTTACTCAACATTTTTTTTTTTTTTTGGAAAAGGTCATGCACACCACATACCTTTAACAGGAAAAAGCATTTGATACAATTCCCCACTCAAACACAGTAAAAGGCTAAATAAACTTGGGATAAACCCATCTGTTTCCCACTGGAATGACACCTGGCTCACAGATAGGATGAAGGAAATCAAAATAGAGGATGTTACCTCATCAGTGGAGTCCCCCAGGGTTCTCCTGTTTGGCATCTACTTTTTCTGAAGTAAAAGTAAAAGCAAATGCCAAACTACTCTGGCTGATTAAGTTTGCGGATGACTACAAACTAACAGCATTCACTGAATCCCTAAATGACTTTGCCATCCTGCAGGAAAGTTTGCCCCAAATAAATAACTGCTGCCAAAGTCATGGCTTGAAACTAAATTCATTACTATATATTACGGGAAGTCCTGTATCCCAGGGGAACTTCCACATGAACAATACACCCCTGTGAGTTGACCCAGTTATTTGGGGTTTGGGAACTTACTGGACAGCGACCTAACTTCTAACATGTGTCCACTGTTGTAAAAAAGTCCTTCTATAGCGCACGGCTTTTAAATAAAGGGATTGTGTCTAGATCTAGGGATGTTATTGTCCCCATTCGCTCAGCCCTCATTAGGCCAATCACTGAATACAATGCTCCCTTTCAGATGCATCTGGCCAGACACATACAACTGGAATACCCACAGGGATATGTTACTAAAAGGATACAAGGCCTAAACAACATGTCTTACACACACTGAATCAAAGGCCTGTCACTATACTCGGTATCCTGCAGACTGCTAAGAGGTGACCTGTGTCTGGCATCCAATGACCCAATATGGATGGATTTACTGCATATCATCAAGTCATATGGCATCAGAAATACTTAGTCTAGGGATATGAATCTCTCCTGCAACATCAAAAAGATAGTTTGAACAGACCACTATATCTCAGAGAGGATACCACTACTCTGGAACAGACTCCCCCACAACTTGGATCTATGGATGGGATACAGAAATTTAAAATAGAATGCCAACCTGTCTTGTTGGATCGATTCCCTTTTATAATATCAATAACCATGAAAGAAAATTTAGCAGTTTTATGTACCAAATGGTGTTTATAAAGTGCATTATTAGCCTTTTTGTTCTTGATATTGTTAATGTGTTCCGATATTCTTAGTCTAAATGGACGGGAAGTTTGTCCAATATAAAATGAGCCACAAGTGCATGTGGCCAAATATACAAGCCAATCACTACTACAATTAGCGAAAAAGTTTAGGTCATACACCAAGGCACAATTTCTGCTAGAAAATGGCTTGGATTTACGTACATTATCACAACTGGTACAGTGGCCACAAGGAAAACCCGTCAGAGGTTCCCCAGTTAGTGTCGTCTGTAAATATTGTGAGTAATTGTTCACATTACTATGTTTATAGTGACTGAAACAGGAACTTAAATTTTTACCTTTGCGAAAAGAGAATAGACATCTGTCTGGTAAATTGCTAGCCACTTCATTATCACATTGTATAATATTCCAGTGTCTGTGCACACTCTGAATAAGAGTATCCGAGTTCCTGGCATAGGTAGTTACAAACCTAATGGGTTGTGGTGCAGGAATTGTGTGATCTTCATAACCCAGTAGTTCCTGTCTATCAAGTGCATTGACATAGCTACTGGCCTTCACCACATGTCCCATACTGTAGCCCCTAGATCTAAACCTGCTGGTCAGGTCCTTCCTCTGTTGCTGAAATGAAGACTCCTGAGAGCAAATCTGCTTTATTCTGATAAATTGTGATTAGGGAATATTACGTGCAATGTGTGGTGGATGGAAACTGGATGCATAGAGGATGGTGTTGTACTGAGGATACTGTCTGAATACTTCTGTACCTAATGTATGATCAGGTAGTCTGTTTACTAAAACATCCAAAAAAGTAATAGTATTCAAATTGTAGTGTACAGTAAACTGTAGGCCCCATATATTGTTGTTCAAGTAAGATATAAAATTGGCGAGTTGTTGTGCCTCTCCCTTCCACACCATCCAACAGTCGTCCAGATAACGTCTCCAGATATCAATGTGTTCAAGAAAAACATTGTTTTGGCAATCATAAATGATGTATTTTTCAACATAGGCCATAAATAAATCTGCATAAATCGGGGCAAATGAAGCTCCCATTGCTGTGCCCTTTATTTGCCAATAACAAATATCTTGATAAAAGAAGACGTTATTGGTAAGAACATGTTCGGCTAAACCAATCAAAAAAGAATTGAAATCTGGTTGATATAAGCCCACCACATCAAGCCAATAAGCCAGTGCCTCCAAACCTGCTTGATGTGGAATGTTGGTATATAAAGCACTTACATCAAGCGTACACATGAGCCAACCAGGTTCGAGCTGGGTATCTGAAATAATATGTAAAAAAATTGGTGGTATCTTGCAATCGTGATTGTACTAAATACAACAAAGGCTTCAGATGTTTGGTGAGGTATAAAGACAAAGGTTCGGTAATGTACCCCTTCCCTGATGCAATAGGTCTACCAGGTGGGTTTACAGGGTCCTTATGAATTTTAGGTAGAAAACAGATGTATTGAGATGCCGGATCCTGAATCATGAGCTGATGCATAGTATCACTGGTGATGATAGCTTCATTCTTAGCCCAGACCAAGAACTCCTCAATCTGTTTTTTGAACCTGAAGGTCAGATTGATGGACATTTCAGAGTAGTATCTCTGTTCTGAAAGTTGTCTTTTAGCCTCATTATCATAATCACACCAATTTAGTATTACTACAGCCCCACCTTTGTCAGCACAGATGATAACTATATCCCTGTTGTTCTGTAGTTCCAGAATAGCTTGTTTCTCAGCTAAAGTGATGTTATTTGATTTGAAACGTATATCAGAGCTGGAAAAATGAAGATTTTTGAGAATGCTATTCTGGAACTGATGTACCATAGGATGCATAGGAGGAACAAAACCCGATTTATGGTATACAAATTTGTCTTTACTGTAATTGCTATCTGTATCACCAAAATACAATTTCAGATTCAAATTTCTACAAAAAGATATAACATCTTGGGCCAATATGTCTTCAGGAACCATGAAACCCAGTATAAAAGTGAGACCTTTATTCAGAACTGACAAATGAATAGGTGACAAAACAAAACCAGACAAATTTAAAACAAACATTCACATTTGTGTTAACATTCAATTCTGCATTGCCATTTTCAATAGACTTTGTATATTGCTGATGCCTCCTGTGTTTGCACCCCCCATGTTGATATCTGGGCCTAAAGGGATTGGTCCTGGTGTCCTTTTGGGGGACGGTGAGCCTGATACGGCCTGCAACTCCTTATCGGTGCAGGATGAAATATCATCGGTCGATGAACCAGTATCTGCACACAGTTTCCTAATAATGGATCGGGGTCTCTTCCTTTTCAGAGTTCTTGTTGGATGGGATGTAAATCAAACATGTTTACTGGGATTGGAAAAATGATTCGCACTTTGGTAGTCTGCTTGATCTCTTTGAAATTTTTTAATTTTCCTAATCCTAAATTGTTCTTCTAGATTATTGAGGTCTGTTACTACTTATTAAGTTGTTTGTTGAAAAAGGATTCTCCTTCAAATGGTTAGTGACTGCATTTATTTCCTTGTCAATTACCCAATCATGAAATTTAGATAAAGCTTCAACAAAGGCCATAGTGGCCTGTTGTTGTATAACTGACCATTGGTTATTGAGTTCTTCGTCAGCTTCCCACACATGGGGTTGTATACATATTCTCAAACCTCTTGGGGTTATACCTTTGGCAATGTACGCCTTAAACAGTTTGGAATGCCAAACATTAGATCTAAGAGATCTGAGATGTTTGTGCAATTGTTCAAAAGCTATGGCACAAATGGATTCAGGACCCAATTGGTTACTTGTGCTAGTATTTTCTGTGTTGAGGAGCCCAGACCAAACGCTCCAAGGTCCTCTCTATCAGCTGATAAACCAGTGACCAGACTAGAGAGATCCAGTATTCAAAGAAGACCAAAATAGTATACCAAGAACAGAAAAAAAATGTGTCATTTGTTTAATACTATTTATTTTACATTTGTTAACCGGGAGAGTCCGACTGGATACATGTCCATTTTCAGCGGAGGCCCGGGGAGAAAAGCTCCAGGTACATAACAGACATATGAACATTGTTAATGCAAAAAAAGGAAGATAGTTGAGTTCTAAATACAATATAAAGATACATCACATCTTGGGAAAAAAATAACAGCAGCATATAAAAAAAAAAAAAACATAGGTCAGCTACAAAGGCGACGCGCCTTGTTAAAAAGCGGTTAAGGATAGTGAGGCAAGAGAAGGGTAAATGATAGTGGTTAATCAGGTTTGGAACAGGGACATTGCCAGAGAGTATTGAGATGGGGTTTAAGCTTTTTTTTGAATTGTAGGAGTGAAGGTTCTGAGGTGAGCATGGTCGGTAGGGAGTTCCACATTTTACCTACAAAGTTTGAGAACAGAGAATCCCCAGCAGAATTATTGGCTTTGGTAGTTTGAGCCAAGATCTTATTGGAGGAGCGTAAAGATTGCAGGTTAATATAGGGGTGAATGATGTTTTTCAGAGCTGGTGTTTTCTCTGGGTGATACAGTATCTGGTGAGCCGTTTTGAGTTGGTTGAAATGGAGTTGGCTGGAAAACTCTAACCACCCTAGTTGCTTCAAGTTAGTGCAGTGGTGCGTTCTAAAGGTGGAATTTGTGGCAAATCTAGCTATGTGATTGTAACAAGAAGCAAGTTTAAGGGTTGTCTTGTTTAGGTTTGTAAAGAGGGGGAGGCATAGAAAAGAGTTGATAGTAGGTGTGTGCTGGCAATTGTAATTTTAGCGTGAGGAGTGAGAAAGTGTTTTACTTTATAGAGAGAGCCAAGCTTTTTATTGACGGTTTTGATGGTAAGATTGAAATGGGTGTCAAATTTAAGGGAGTTATCAATGGTAACACCTAATAGCTTTGTAATAGAGAAGGTGGGGGGAAGAGTCTTGTTAGTGGGTGAGAAAGTAAGTAGTTTTGTTTTGTTGGGGTTGAGAACTAGTTGACGACTTGAGAACCATTTTTCTATTAGGTTGAAGGTGTCTTGGGTTGAAGCAGTGAGGTCTGCCAGGTTGGAGGCAGTGCTGATGATAGTCGAATCATCTGCATATTGAATGCATGTGGCATGGGGGGTGATTGTGGGCAGGTCATTAACAAAGATGGTGAAGAGAAGAGGGCCAAGAATAGATCCTTGGGGAACTCCAAGTGTAACAGGTAGGCATGTGGATAATTTGTCCTGCCATAGAACAGCCTGTTGCCTATTGGACAGATAGAATTGGAACCATTTCAGCGTGGAATTGCTGAGTGATAGTTTTTTTAATGTATGGAGGAGTTGAATGTGGTTCACCATATCAAAGGCCTTGGAGAGGTCTAAGAAAAGAGCAGATGATAGTTTATTATGGTTTCTGAAGTTATTGATGGTATTAGAAAAGGATAGTAGGGCTGATGTGGTACTGTGATTTGGCCTGAAGCCATGTTGGGAGTTGGCTAGAATTTTATTTTTGGTGAGGTGTTCCATCAGTTGTTTGTGGACACACTTTTCCATAATTTTGGCCAGGGGTGAGAGTATAGCTATAGGTCTGTAGTTGGTTAGCTCTAGTGAGTTACCACCTTTATGGAGAGGAATAATGTGGGACATTTTCCATATGGAGGGGATGAAGGCTTCTGACAAGGTACGGTTTATGATTATGGAGACAGGATAGGAAATGGCCTCAGCTGCTTTTTGCAGAAACTCAGCTGGGAGAAGGTCAGCTGCTAGCTTAGTGGGTTTTAGTTTTTAAGAAGAGATGTTATAGAGGATATGGGTACTGGATCAAGGTAAATAGATGATCTGATGTAGTTGTAGTATTCTGCTGGCATGGGTAGTGGAGTGGGCTGGTTGTTTGTTTGAATTGTGTGGCCAGGGATTGTATAGTTTCTGTGAAGAAACTATTGAATGTGTTAGCAATGTTTACAGGGCACTGTTGTTTGCAAGTTGTTGGAGTGGGGGTGGTTGCCTGGCCTGGGTGCAGGAGCTTGTTTAAGCCTGCCCAGAATTTTTGTGGATTATTAAGGTGTTTGTGCTGGAGGTGGAGGAAGAAGTTTTTTTTATCATTTAAGATCATTCTTTTAGTTTCATTTCTAAGTTGCCGGAAGGTTTGGTGAGAGTGTGGGTCTTCAGAGGTACGCCATGTGACCCACATCTTGTTTCTAGATAATAGCCAAGTTCAAATTGCTACGTCAGCAAGAAAGGTCCAAATAGCAAAAATAATAGTGGCACTAATGAAAGGACAAAACAGCTCAAAAAACAGTTTCACAAAATGTTCAAGGCTGCGCCCCTTTATAGATTATTAAGATAGAAACTACTCACTATTGAAACATCTGTGCAATAGATATTTGGCTAAAGTGTAGATCTGGAATCAATATACCAAAAAATATTATACTGTATCTAGAAGTCGATAGCCAATTTACTTGTTCCAATGTCAAAAACTAGAACAATAAAATTCGCCTCAGAATAATAAATGCAGTCAAAAAAATATGGGGATACAATTGTAAAAAATAGAAAGCCAATACTTAACACATTGATATCTGGAGACGTTATCTGGATGACTGTTGGATGGTGTGGAAGGGAGAGGCACAACAACTCACCAATTTTATATCTTACTTGAACAACAATATATGGGGCCTACAGTTTACTGTACACTACTATTTGAATACTATTACTTTTTTGGATGTTTTAATAAACAGACTACCTGATCATACATTACGTACAGAAGTATTCAGACAGTATCCTCAGTACAACACCGTCCTCCATGCGTCTAGTTTCCATCCGCCACACATTGCACGTAATATTCCCAAATCACAATTTATCAGAATAAAGCGGATTTGCTCTCAGGATTCTTCATTTCAGCAACATAGGAAGGACCTGACCAGCAGGTTTAGATCTATGGGCTACAGTATGGGACATGTGGTGAAGGCCAGTAGCTATGTCAATGCACTTGATAGACAGGAACTACTGAGTTATAAAGATCACACAATTACTGCACCACAACCCATTAGGTTTGTAACTACCTATGCCAGGAACTCGGATACTCTTATTTAGAGTGTGCACAGACAATGGAATATTCTACAATGTGATCATGATGTGGCTAGCATTATACCAGACAGATGTCCATTCTCTTTTCGCAAAGATAAAAATTTAAGTTCCTGTTTCAGTCACTACAAACATAGTAATGTGAACAATTACTCACAATATTTACAGACCACACTAACTGGGGAACCTTGGACAGGTTGTTTTCCTTGTGGCCACTGTACCAATTGTGATAATGTACGTAAATCCAAACAATTTTCTAGCAGAAATTGTGCCTTGGTTTATGACCTAAACTTTTTCACTAATTGTAGTAGTGATTGGCTTGTATATTTGGCCACATGCACTTGTGGCTCATTTTATATTGGACAAACTTCCCGTCCATTTAGACTAAGAATATCAGAACACATTGGCAATATCAAGAACAAAAAGGCTAATGATGCACTTTATAAACACCATTTGGTACATAAAACTGATAAATTTTCTTTCATGGTTATTGATATTATAAAAGGGAATCGATCCAACAAGGCAGGTTAGCATGCTATTTTAAATACTAAAGAAAAAAAGTGGATTGTGAAACTAGGGGGATTATTCCCACTTGGTCTTAATGAACAATTTTAGGAACAACCAATGATCTTTGAGATGGGTATATTTAAATAACAACAATTGATCCATTTGTCTTACACTGAAGAAGGCTGTGATATTGTCCGGCCGAAACCGGTCTGTTTTTTTGTTGTTTTTCATGTTTATTTATTAATAAAAGTTTTTTCAGGTCACAGTATGCTGGCTCAAGATTTTTGTTTTGCTGGTATTTTGGTTTGAGACGTGCATTTGCCTTCGTGCAGGAGGTTTCTTTTAGATGATACAGAAATTTACTCAAGGACTGCCCCCTGCACTACTAATGGACAGAGGCAGCTCCTAAATGCTTTATCCGTGTATTTGTCCCCTCAAATTATCTGTAGTATTATCCCAGTTATTCTCATTGAGGTCAATATATATTTATTGAATATGGGATGGGTAAGGCCAATCTCTATTAAAATGTGGCAAAATAATTTGAACAGAAAAAGGCAAATTGGATAGGTTTAAAATGGCCCTCACAGGCAGCTAGCCTAGTACTTACCTATGAACCTATAAAGACAGAATGCTTAAAACACTCTTCCCAAAGTTTAGAAAATGTTTACTCTGGTTTTGGAACAGATAAAGGCACAATCTCCTCGGCGGGAAAATAGTTCTGACAGTGAATGCTTTACATTCTGGAAAGTTCTCAAACTGTGACAACAATACTGCCATTTATAAGCTAGCATGAATTCTATGACTTGGAAAAATTACCAGCAGGATATCCATGTCTAGCAAATGGATGGCTTGCAGAGGTTCATGGACAATACCACATCCCTTGATGTACAGTCTGAAAAGATGTTACAGGTATTCTTGTACCACTTTACTTATTCAGCACATGACTGGTGAGTCGCCCATTTTAAACTGCAACACAATGTTCTTTAAATATTTGAATGCTACAAGCACCACAGACATTTCTTTCAGTTCGATATGTATCTTTGGATTTGCAGAAAAGGCAAATCCTTGAAATGTATACTCTACTAGATTAGGAGGCACATTCTGTCATAGAAGCTACTGAAGAAGAATAAAATTATTTTCTTAAACATTAATCATCAGCAAGCACCATTTCCATTCCTTCTCAAAGCTGACGTGTGGAAAACTAAAATTCAGTGCGTCTAATGTCAGATCCAACAGACGTCCAACGAAATACTAAACGTTTCTTGCGCAAAGTTCAATTACAAATAATGTGCGTGATGCCTGATATGTCTATCATGGGCCTGATAAAGTCATCATTTCTTGTATTTACTTGTGGTTTCATTACCTTACCTTATTAAACATCCTCTTGATCCAATACATACTGAAGCATCCAAGTTAAACACTGCCTCTACCATAGCAGGCAGTAGACAGACTGGAACAAATTTAAAGCTCTCACTCTACAAATACATCTGACATGCTTGCTATATCAGAATCCTGGGTAAAACAATGTACTCCCTAATCTAAAATCCCACTTTCCAGGGTGCTCCCACACTTTCAATGCCAGACCCAGAACTGGGTTAGGTGGAAGAATGATTGTCGAGGTTCTTTTTGAAAAGCAGAAACAATGCCAAACATAAAACATCTCTACATGACCACAATCACAACAGCCTATCCATTAACCTAGCAGCTAAAAATAAAAGCACCATAAACATCACTATTTTCTACGGCCTCCTCTATTTCCCTCAGTAAATTCTGTGACAAGACTCAAATCCAACATTACTGCCCTGGGTAAGTTTAATATTCTGAGGCATAGGAGTTCGCAACAAACTATGAATATAAAACAAATTGTTAAAACAGGCCACCAGACCCATCATCCTGAAATCAGATAAATAATCTCAACTTAATCTCTAACCTTACAGTCCTTCCTAGCATAACTGACCACTGCCCATCATCTTTTTAGTACTGAACTATAACATTCATATCCCTCCTCCTGCACCACTTACTTTCTAACCTGACTCCACAAAACTACAAAAATCTAAAGCTGAATTTGTTCAAGTCAACTGGGATTCCTCCTTCCCAGAGCAAGACCCCAACATGACTAGCCCACTAAACTTGCTCCTCTCCATCCAAAACACACACTTTCACAAAATACTGATACTGATAAGCCCCCTCAAAATCACTAGATAAACAAATCCCTCCATAAGTTATGAAACAAATCCTAGCAAAAAGTGGAAAGCCTTTCCATTTCTTAAGGCACAGACATCAGTTCACTCAGCTTAGACAGCTCACCAAAGAAGTCATAAAACAGCATAAAGTCAACTTCCTCACAAAAATTCAACTTAATCTCCACTTAAATCAGAAGTTGTTTTGGAACTTGGTTAACAATGTAACAGGTAATAAAGAGACTAACAACTCCCTACAAAAAGAAGCCATCAGCCACAGGACCAATCTCAGCCTAACAAATTCTCAATAAATTCTCAATACTTTCCATTAACCCCAATTACATGCCTCTCACGTCCCCCACCAATGCATCCCCTCTTATACCTCAAAAGGATAAAACCCTAAGAGGTAGCTGCTCTCAATGAAAACAATACATATGATGCACTTGTAGTTGCTGATGACCTGCACCCCTGCTTTGTCACACTGTACAGATATCTTGCACCCACTTGTACACCTTTACAATATCTGCCTGCACAACTCCTTTATGCCCGCCTCCCCGAAGATAGCCACTGTGAAGCCTATCACAAAAACACCCAAACCATGCCACACCAAGGACCTTCTCCCCATGTCCATTCTGCCCAACCTAAGGGAAACATTTGAAAAACTCATTTACAACCAACTTACTAAATACCTTCAAACACAGAGAATCCTCTCCTCCTACCAACATGATTTTGGTCAGAGGAAAAGTGCATGACTGTATTTTACACCTTTAGTGACACAGATATCAATACTTACAAAGGCCAATGAACAGACACTATATTCATTGACCTACCAAATGTCTGATAGCCTAGACTATAACTTCCTACTAATATCACTTGTTACAGGTGGCATAAAAAAGTATAGCGAAAGGCCAGATAGTGAGATTAAGTAGGCTCAGTGAAAAGGAAATTTTAGAATCAGGTGGCAAGGAGAGGTCCACTGCTTTTAGATCACTAATGAGTAAGTGTGGTTTCTGCAGATTTTGCAAGTACATCAATGATGGACCATACATTTCTATCCCTGGCTTCTATAGGAATTTGGAATGTCCTGGCAGATGCAACTGTGAGACAAAATGTGTGGTATATGTTGCACCTTGCACGGCATGTCCGGTGTTTTACATCGGCAAAACTGTTAGAAAATTAAAAGAAAGGATCTCAGAACATTACAAACAAAAAGTTTGTCAGGAATTTTAAAAAGTTCCTCTTTTTCATTATAGACAAAGTGAAGGTTGATTGGGGGGGGGGGGGTGCGAGCCTAAGCTAGAAACAGAGATCAGACAGGTTGAATGGCAAATAAGATTAAATGCCCACAAAAGACCAGGGATCAATGACTACATATCAGTTAAGCCCATTCTAAAGAGAAGGGCAACAGTGATAAATAACTAACAAGTATGCCACCTAGTGAGACGAATTGGATGTTACAACTTTTCAAGATGTTCATTCTGTATGTATATATTTCACAAGTGTTTTTATTACACTATGGTAAAAGAGAGAGAGTTATGCAGAGTCTGTGATGGCTTTTCATTTTCCATTAATCATCAATTGGATAGTACATTTCATGTATATACTGCAGTTAGATGAGATTTTTAAGAATGTATTTCCTTAGGGGGTGTTTTCTCAGGATATGATGTCATGCTGCATGGGAAATAAAAGATGAATGTTTAACACTTTGACTCTGAAGAAGCCCTATAAGGGGTGAAAGCGCTTAGTTCACGTGTTTATCTATTTTTATTTGTTTTTATTGTGAATAAATTGGTATCACTGCTTCTTAGCTGAGCAGGTATTTGTTTTTCTTCATTTTGCAACCTTGTGGAAGTTTGGTGTCCTGGTTCTTGGTTTACCTGGAAGCTTTGAGGCTGGGAGATACCATTACAGAAGCACTCATCAGGGAATTAACGTTGGCAGTGCAAAACTATCATCTAAATTGGTCACTAAACGTGGCGACAATATTCAATAAGCAATGAATACTACACACACGGATATGTTTACTTTGCACACTCCTATGGTGGAGGCATCAGGAAGGAATATTTCAGAAGTGAGAAATACCCCCCCCCCCAGTGAGAAGGGCTGTTGTTCCAAACTCTGAAATTAGATAGAGTGGCTGCAGTTAATAATGGGCAGGCTCTGTCGTTGGAAGGCCAGATTTCATCTTTTGAGCATCTGTCTACGAAATTCAAGGCTATTCAGTTTTTATTTAAATCGATTGCAAAAAAAACAAGTTCCAAAGGGTTTGCACCTTTGGAAGTACCCAAATGGGAAAGTAAATGGGTCGAAGATGCACAGGGAACTAATGGAGCTATTTGACAACACTGGGTTGGAACTTATGAGAATCATTACTCAGGGAGAATGATCGTAAGTTGACCAACCTTCAAAAAGGCATTTTGGAATTGCATGAAAGTATTACTAGTGATTTGTTATTTGAACATAGGGTTGAACAGTTTAACAAGGTATTCATTGACTTGGACAAATATGTCACTGACAATATTAGTAGGAAAGTTAATAAACTGGATAGAGATGCCAAAGAATATGCTGAGCACAGGGCATATCCTATCCCCCCACCCCCGACAAGATACTGATTCTAGAGTACAAACTGAGCACATGCAACATGCTAATCATAATGGAAGGGAAAATGCAGGTCTTGATGAATCAGAAAATAGGAAAGCTGGCAATGGTGAACATTTTTTAGTGAATTCACCCCAAGAACGTCGGTCAGAGCAATTGAGAAACAAAGGCCAGCAGTCTTGGAGAGGTCAGAACAATTGGTCGGTGCAGGGACTGAGATGGAGGGAGAGAGGGTGGGCGAGATGGAACTGAGGCTTGAAAGTAATTAAACAATTGTTCTTGGACATTTCAGCACTGATAATAACTCCACTCAAGAATGCGCCAATTTTTTTATGGACATGACAAGTGACAAAATGTATATAGATTCTAATGTGGTAAACAATCATGTTTCCACTCTCAGTGTATCAACATATCAGGGTTTTACATAACCAGAGTGATCGTGAAACTAGTGAAACACATTTAAGGGTGCTGTGTAAGAATGTCAATTATGTACAGAGCTTTAAATCTGATATAAAAAGAATGATACTTTTGAAATTTTACAACAGACAGTTGAATTTGAGATTGTACTTTGATGAAAGAGGTACACCACATGCAACGGACCAACCAGATCTAAAGAGAAAAAGCATTCATTCCCCCCTAGTAATTCAATGGTGGTTGTATAAGTGAGAGAGAGATAAGGAGGATCTGTAACTCTAGAAATGTAACACAATAATTTCACAACAGAAGAAAATGTTTGACTGACCTAGTGCAAAATAAGCACTACAGGGTCACAAAGCTGGACAAGGGAGTGGGTCTGATTATAATGAGTCAGTTAGATTACACTGTTAAGATGTCTGACATTCTGAATGGCAGTATTACATATGAAAGGGTAGCCCGAAATGAAACCTACATGGCTTATGCAAAAGTTGACCTGTTTTTAAATGATTCCTTTTTTCAAGGAATTATTAGCAAGGTGGAATTGGACTGTTTACAAGCATAGGCACCTATAATTCTAGTCATGTTAGGGATACCCAATATTCACAAAAAACAGAATGACCCCCCCCCCCCTTTAGACCCATAGTCTCGGCTAGGAAATCAAAAACAAAAACTCTGGCTGCATACCTAATTTTTTGGTCCAAACAGGTAGTGCAGAAACAAACAGATCTTGAGAGACTCATGTCACTGCCTGGAGGTACTGAGGAAAATCAACACGCACGATGACTACATTTTCTTGGCAGTGGATTTAGTAAACTTATTTGGTGTTATCCCTCATCATGAAGGTTTGGAATACTGTAGACAGATGTTAACCCAATCCAGAAAATATGACCCTACTAAGGTGAATATTTTGGTTGAAGTAATGAAGGTGGTACTAACAATTTTGTATTCTTCGCAGGAGAGTTCTTCCGTCAAAAGACAGGAGTTGCCATGGGTGCCAAGTGTGCATCAGTTTTTGCAAACTTGATGACGGCAGGCTGAGAAGCACAGCATGTACTACATTCCACATACAAGGACAAAATAAAGTGTTATTTACGCTTTTTGGATGATGTCCTAATATTCTGGAAAGGGTCTGTAGATGAAGCATTACAGTTTCTGGATTATCTAAACAGTACAGTGGGGTACCTTAAATTTACATCCAGAACAAGTGAAACTGAAATAGATTTTCTGGATGTTTTGATCAGGAAAGAACTGTTAGGTGGCAAAATTACATCTACCATCTTCAGAAAGAAAACATATTCAAACTCCCTATTGAGGTAAAGTGTCACGAAAGGCCAGATGGTGAGATTAAGTAGCCTCATCAGTGAGGATGAAAATTTTGTAGAGGAAACAAATATATACCAATAGACATGTTAAATGGATAGAGGTTATCCTTTGGAATTTTTGGTAAAAATAAAAAGGGAAGTTGACATGGAAGAGAAATGTAAGATTCAAACCTATACTGAGAATGCAAGGTAACCGGAGTGACACTAGTTTTAATGTGGCAACACACTCGGGACAGGATGTCATGGTTGTAGAAGTACAATGACTGTTCTCAGATTATACTCTCGGGACTGAATCGATTTTGGGAAGGAACATTTCACACTCAGCTCAAACTGAAGCTGGGTAGTAGACCCATACCTTTGGTAGATGGAGAAACTTGAAGGAAATTTTAGAATCTGGTGGCAAGGAGAGGTCCACTGCTTTTAGATCACTAATGAGTAAGTGTGGTTTCTGCAGATTTTGCAAGTACATCAATGATGGACCATACATTTCTATCCCTGGATTCTATAGGAATTTGGAATGTCCTGGCAGATGCAACTGTATCCAACAAGTATGTCACCTAGTGATACAAATGGGATGTCACAACTTTTCAAGATGTTCATTCTGTATGTATATATTTTACTTGTGTTTTTATTACACTATGGTAAAAGAGAGTTGTGCAGAGTCTGGTGGTTTTTCATTTTTCATTTATCATCAGTTACTGCAGTTAGATGAGATTTTTAAGAATGTATTTCCTTAGGGGTGTTTTCTCAGGATATGATGTCATGCTGCATGGTTAATAAAAGATTAATGTTTATCACGTTGACTCTGAAGAAGCCCTATAAGTGGTGAAAGTGCTTAGTTCACGTGTTTATCTATTTTTATTTGTTTTTATTGTGAATAAAGTGGTATCACTGCTTCAAAGCGGAGCAGGTATTTGTTTTTCATAAATCAGAAAGCAGCACAACAGGTCAGCTCTTTCCTTAATAATAAACCATTTCAAATGTATCCAAGTCTGATAACATACGCCACAATCCCTTTGTCTACAATAGTTCTACAGGATCTATCCTTTTCCCCATTTTTTTCTACTTTTTATTAATAAGTTGCTTGATGACCTCCCTCACATCCTATATAAATAAAAGGTGGTATCTACAAGCTGGTACTTAATCTCAGTCTTTTTAGAACCCTAACTTTGGTAAATAATCTCCCTTAAGATACTTAGCTGCACTGCCTGTTAATACAGATCTCAGCAGGCCAAAACCAAGCAGACGCCAAAAAGTTAAGCAGGCAATCTACACTTACTTAGTCTCATACAGAAAAAAAAAGAGAAGTCTTGAGGCTTCCCATGCTCAAATAATCTATTTCTTCAATACTAGACAAATTAAAGTCCTAAATCCACAACTCCTATGCCCACAACAGTCCTACAAGATGCATTTGGGAAAAATGGGAAGCCTCAGACTTTGTCTTTCATAGTTGTAAGGGTCTAAGTAATGTTAGATCATTGCGTAGCTCTTCTATACAGGGTTTTGGCCTGGTGAGATTTGTATTAATAGGCAGTGCACCTAAATATTGAAAAGGGGATTACTTCCAAACATTAAGGTCCTAAATAGACTGAGACTGAAGTCAGCACTAACATGAAGATGCACTCTTTTGTAGATGTGTTATGGTTATTCCTGCTTAATAGTATCACTGAGTGTGGTAAGCGGGTAGGTGTATACAAGAATTATCTGATGTGGCCCCTTAGTGCATGATACCCTATACAAGATGATGCTGTGACTTACAGAAACAATCCCTCACATACTACTATCAGAAGTCAGTTAGAAACGGATTGAACCATCATCATCATAATCCTCTTCTTTCGGCTGTTCCCATTAGGGGTCGCCACAGCGGATCATCTGTTTCCATTTCTTCCTGTCCTCTGCATCTTGCTCTGTCACACCAACCACCTGCATGTCCTCTCTCACCACATCCATAAACCTTATCTTCGGCCTTCCTCTTTTCCCGTTACCTGGTAGCTTCAACCTTAGCATCTTTTTCCCAATATACTAAGCATCCCTTCATAGCACATGTCCAAACCAACGTAATCTTGCCTCTCTGGCTTTGTCTCCAAACCTCCCAACCTAGGCTGACCCTCTAATATACTTATTCCTAATCTTGTCCACCCTCATCACACCCAGTGCAAATAGTAACATCTTTAACTCAGCTACATCCAGCTCTAACTCCTGCCTTTTTGTCAATGCCACCGTCTCCAACCCATATAACATAGCTGGTCTCACTACCCTCTTGTAGACCTTCCCTTTCACTCTTACTGGTACTCGTCTGTCACAAATCACTCCTGACACTCTTCTCCACCCACTCCATCCTGTCTGCACTCTCTTCTTCACCTCTCTACCACACTCGCCATTACTCTGAACTACCGATCCCAAGTATTTAAACTGATCCACCTTCGCCACCTCTACTGCTTGCATCCTCACCATTCCTCTATCCTCCCTCTCATTCACACACATATATTCTGTCTTAGTCCTGCTGACCTTCATTCCTCTTCTCTCTAGAGCATATCTCCAACTCTCCAGGGTCTCCTCCACCTGTTCCCTACTCTCACTACAGATCACAATGTCATCTGCAAGCATCATAGTCCACGGGGACTCCTGTCTGATCTCATCTGTCAACCTGCCAATCACCACTGCAAATAAGAAAGGGCTCAGAGCTGATCCTTGATGTAATCCCACCTCCACCTTAAACGCATCTGTCATTCCCACTGCAGACCTCACCGCTGTCGCACTACCCTCGTACATATCCTGTACCACTCTTACATACTTCTCTGACACTCCAGACTTCCTCATACAATAAGTCTACAAAAACACAATGCAACTCCTCCTGACCTTCTCTGTACTTCTCCATCAACACTCTCAGAGCAAACATCGCATCTGTAGTGCTCTTTCCCGGCATGAAACCATACTGCTGATCACTAATCATCATGTAGCTTCTCAACCTAGCTTCCACTACTCTTTCCCATAACTTCATGCTGTGACTGATCAATTTAATCCCTCTGTAGTTACTACAGCTCTGCACATCACCCTTATTCTTTCAAAATCGGTACCAAAACACTTTCTCCATTCCTCAGGCATCCTCTCACTTTCCAAAATTTCATTACACAATCCGGCTCTGCACATCACCCTTATTCTTTCAAAATCGGTACCAAAACACTTTCTCCATTCCTCAGGCATCCTCTCACTTTCCAAAATTTCATTACACAATCCGGCTAACATCTCCACTGCCATTTCACCTAAATACCTCCATGCTTCCACAGGTATGTCATCTGGACCAACAGCCTTTCCATTCTTCATCCTTACTTCCTCCTTGCTAATCCACTGTACTTCATGATTCCCTATCCTTACATCATCCAACCTTCTCTCCCTCTCATTCTCTTCATCTATCAACCCCTCAAAGTACTCTTTCCATCAGCTCAACACACTCTCCTTGCTTATACGTATGTTTCCCTCATTATCCTTTATCACCTTTACCTGCTGCACATCTTTCCTAGCTCGGTCCCTCTGTCTAGCCAATTGGTACAGGTCCTTTTCTCCCTCCTTAGTGTCCAACCTATGTTTCCCTCATTATCCTTTATCACCTTTACCTGCTGCACATCTTTCCTAGCTCGGTCCCTCTGTCTAGCCAATTGGTACAGGTCCTTTTCTCCCTCCTTAGTGTCCAACCTTTCATACAACTCTTCATATGCCTTATCATTAGCCTTCGCCGCCTCTCTCTTTGCCATGCACCTCATCTCCTTATACTCCTGTCTACTTTCTTCATCTCTCTGACAATCCCACTTCTTCTTTGCCAACCTCTTTCTCTGTACACTTTCCTGTACTTCCTCATTCCACCACCATATCTCTGTCATCATTCCTCTGTCCAGATGTCGTACCAAGCACCTTTCTAGCAGTCTCCCTTACTAGCTGTGCTGTAGTTACCCAGCTATCTGGTAACTCTTCACTGCCACCCAGGGCCTGTCTTAACTCTTCCCTGACCTTAACCAATCAAACTGAATTCTCTCCCACAATAAATAAATAACAAATCCACAGAATTCAGTATCCCTAAAGACTGATTAGAGCCTCATCTAATGTTGGTATTTCAATGGCTTCACAAGACCCCTCTGATACATTACAACTGTATAAGTAAAAAGGAATCTGGACAAGTCCCAAGTTTACTTTCTTCATTTTTTATCTAAGAAAATCTCCCGCTTCCTTTCTCCAGAGGATACAGCTGCCACAGGCAAAGGAATACTGCGTTCTTAACTTGAACGAGGACTTCCCCTACTTGAAATTACTTCTAAAAAGGAACCTCCTAATCGCTTTTAATGGCATCTGTTGCCTCATAACCCTTGCACTAAAAAAAGATCACTACTTCAGATTACAAAAGGCTAAATAACTCCACTGGCAACTCAGAACCACTGTTTTAGTGACAGGCTTGTTTTATAAGCTCATTATCCTGAACTATTTTCCCCTTCCTACCGCAAAAGCTATACATGAAAAGTATTCCCCAAAACCAAAGCTCCCTCCCAGCAGTTACTAACATGTACTAACCACATTCAAAGCTACACTCTACTGACTATGCCTTTTCTCTTCCTGCTCCTAAAATATGTTCTTCCATCCCACCACACAAAGGACACTTGCAGCTACCCTACGTTTCACTCAGATTTAATTTATTTTCTCCACAATATTCATATGCTTGAGTGAGATTGCCATGGGTTGCAATGTACACATCTGACAACACAAGGTAGTGACATTTGTGGAAATAATTTAATTCAGCACCATACTGAGACTATGGCTGATTAAAAAGTAACTCTAAACCTTAGCAAATACCGGGATCCCAATGGCAAGTATGAAAAGAAAAATATAGAAAGATGCTTAAGCAGGAGGTCAAGCAGTAATCACATCATGCATGGAATAGCTCCACTGTCTGGTTACCAGATTTGATGAGAGCATAACATTTTGCATAGATTTTAGACAATTTAAAAATACATACAGATTGGATTCCTATCCCAAGCATGGAGTGCACAAAATAAAAGAATAAGTTACAAAAATAGATTTCTACTCACATAAGACATGACCAAGGGGACCAAGGACTACTTGCAAATCCCATCAAATCTGTCAGCTAAAAAGGAAAGAACAGTCTCCACACCTAATAGCTTTTCATTATCAGGTGATGCCATTTGGTCTCATGAACAGGTTTCACAGACCCCCACAACAGATATGAAGTAGCTTATCTTGACATTGTTGCCCTTTACCCTACACACTGGAAAGGTCCAAGGAAGGAGCATAGTAAAACTTAGCCACACAAGGTACAGGTTACATCAATACTCAACACTAAAAGGCAAGTGAATGCCTTTCTGCGGGTTGGCCATAGTCTACCACAAATTTATTTGCAGCAGGGCCCACATGCTTCCTGACTGATTGGAAGAGCCTCCGCCAAATGTCAAATAGAAAAGACAGACACACAATCAAAACAAGATTATACTTAGGTTCTATGTTCTGAACCCACCCTGTTATACCTGG
Source organism: Protopterus annectens (assembly GCF_019279795.1). Classification (NCBI taxonomy): domain Eukaryota; kingdom Metazoa; phylum Chordata; order Ceratodontiformes; family Protopteridae; genus Protopterus; species Protopterus annectens. The sequence continues at coordinate 450,321,037 of NC_056731.1, read as the reverse complement.
ACATCTCTAAACTGTTTGCTGTATTCATGGACTCCTCTGAAGCAAACTTAGCAGCAGTATTGGCACAAGCTGTTGAATGATATAAACACACAATCTGATGTATTAGACAGAAGATGACTAACACCAAGAAGTATTGAGAGATTGACAAGTGTGTTTCTCTATTGAATGGGCTCTATTTACCCTTAAGCATTTTCCCTTGGGCAGAGATTTTTTTTTTTTTTTTAATCGGTTACGGATTATGCACCTTTAAGCAGACAGTAATTCCAAGCTTGCCAGCTGGACTTGGTCACAACAGCCATTCAGGTTTAAAACAGAGCACTGCCTGGGTCACCATCCTTTGAATGCAAATGGGCTGTCCTTGGCCTACACGTCACCTGCCTTCAGTAGAACCCATGGTTCTATGCTGGGACAGGGTCATAAAATACAGTATTTGATTTGCTGGCTTTGTATGTTAAAGGTTAATAGTGGAAAAGATAGGAAAGTCCCAACTGAACCCATGTTGTAAATTAGAGTATGTACTGTTAACAGATGCTTACAGACTAAAAACAAAGTCATGTGAGGATAAAACCAGCTGTACATAAAATCTGGGCTGAGTAGGCCCATCAGGGATGCTTACCTCTTAACCCTAGAGGGAATTCTGTGGAGGAATTCCAAGAAACTTCTGAACGGATTATAACATCTTTGAAGAAAGGTATCGGTCATCCTGTGATAGAAACTTCAGGAAAGGTTGTTGTGACTATGGAGTTTGCCTTGCCTGGCATTGGGCATTACTGAACATCTTCTTGTCAAACTGTTACTACTTGTGCTTTGAAGGCACTAAAGGGAAATACCTGCATGCTTTGGACTTTCAGGTCCAGTTTTGAAAGACACAAAGTGTACTGTGTTCGAAAGACGTCATAATGACCCCAGACCTGTTATTTTCTACACAGCTATAAGTATTGTTTTAAAGTCTGCAATTTAGCTTTGTGTTTCTGTCCAATTTTGCCATTCATCTTCCTTACAAATAAACCCATGATGAAACTTGAAAAAAAAGAAATGATGGTCATCTCCTCAAATACAGTCTCCCTCAAACCTGTACCTACTAGCTACATCAAAACACTACTCTCTAAAATTAAAATCATGCTCAGCATCAGCTGACAATATTCCTTCCACTTTTCTTCTACTAGCAGCTGACTCTCTTGCTCTCCCTGTATCTACCCTAATTAATCTCTCTATCTCTGAATCTAAAGTCCCTTCCATCTGGAAACAATGCTACACTCTACCTATACACAGAGGTAACTCCTCTGATATCTCCAACTTTAGACTTATCGCTATCCTCTCCCCTCTCTCTATAGTACTAGAAAAGTGTATTCAAAAATAAGTTATGCAGTATCTAATACAGGAAAATCTGCTTACACCCACTCAACATGGCTTCAGACCCAAACATAGCACCACTACAGCTCAATTATCCTTCCTCAACACCGTCTCTATAGCCATGGATGACCATAAACCTTATTTCTTGCCTATTCTTGGACCTCTCAAAAGCTTTCAACACTGTCTCACACACTCTTCTGCTGCACAAACTGCATAACCTCAACTTCTCCTCTGCTACTGTTGCATGGTTCTCCAGCTACCTCATTGATAGATCTCAATCAGTGAGATGGCACTCTGCACTCTCCCCTCCTCTCCCTGTCAAAATGGGTGTACCTCAAAAGTCTATCAGAGGGCCTTTACTTTTTAATATCTTTACTAATCAGCTCTATACCTCATGTCCTTGGTCATCTTTAGTGCAATACGCAGATGACTCTACAGTCATCACCACAGCCAACTCTCACTCTAAGCTCTTCTCAGCTACTCAGGCATCTTTTAACTTAGTTGAAATATGGCTCTCCAACAACCAGCTCATCCTTAACCCTAGAAAAACAAGGCTGTTACTCTTCCTACCTAAAAAGTTCAACAATATTAAACCCTCCTTCTCCATACAGTCCCTTAATAACACTCCCATTCAGGTAGAATCCAGTACAGCTTAAATTTGACTTGAATGTTAATAACTGTATCAAAAAGACTTGTTCGAAACTAGGGCTCCTTTACCATAACCAGAAATTCCTTACCTCTGAAGCCAAGATTACCATCTCCCTTTTATCTACATTCTACCCAGTCTAATGTACAATTCTCAAATTCTCACAAATCTTAACTCAGCACTCCTGACCAAACTCGAATTTACCTATAACAAGGTAGCTAGATTTGCTGCCCCACAAACCTACAAATCCTATCACTGTCTCTCTCTAAAACACCTAAACTGTCTTGAATTACCCCACCAGCTTCTTCCCTCTCAGCTCCAGATCATCCATTCTATACCAGTCTTCCTACTGCCCAGCACTATCCCCTCATCTCCCATTATTCCCCCTCCAGACCTCTCCGAAGCTCTAACCAAGACCTACTACAAATCTACAAACCCAAGTCTAAATATGGACGCACATGTACAATTATTACCTCACTATTGCCTGGAATAGGCTCTCACTAGAAATCAGGACCCTTACACATCCTAAACAATTTAAGACAGCCACCACAGAGCAATTTAAAAGTCAGTCACTGGTTCTGCCACTGCACTCTCCCTCCTTAAACATCCCGTACTTCTCATACCTTAATCTACTTTCTGCCCTTAACTCACTCTTCTCACTAGCGCTCTGTAATCTTCCTCGACTACTCTTTCTACTGTCTTCTAAAATCTATTAAGCAAATTACCTCGGAGAAACATTCTATTGTAATTGTCTTGCCTTCATGCAACTACATAATGATAAAATTGGGTTTTTGTAACCACTTACCGCAAAACCTATACTCATCTTAATGACATTTTCTTTTTATACATCTTGAAATAGTTATGCTATATTCCTGCTTACTGACACTGTATAACATTGTATTGCTACTTAATGCCTTGTAATAATCCTGTACCATTGCTGTTTAATGCTAATTTAAAATGAAAAATGGTATCATATGTTGGAGCTTTTTTCCCGGGCCTCCGCTGTAAAAGGGCTCTTCAGCTCAGTCGGACAATCCCGGTCAACAAATGTAAAATAAAGAGTGTTTCTGTGACTGCTAGTGAATTGAAATAAAACTGTATGCACAGACAAAATTACAACTGCAGCACAGATGTACATACACATACCAAAACTATTGCATTAGCAGTATCTAAATCGAGCCCTTCTAATAAAACAAGAATTCATCCTTTTGTAAACTGTTATCTTTGTTGGCTCATTCATCTGTATCCTTTTAATTTTATTTAAGTGTTTGAAGTTAAATATGGTGCCCGCACACTAGGCAGACCATTAACTTACACACCACTAATTGTAAAGTGGATTAAGTTCAAAACTGTCTGGTTCAACTCTTGAATGTCTAACTCCCTTATGGCTATACCTCTCAAACTCTTAGGTTCAGAATTCTGGTAAAAATAATGGGGGGTGCAAACACCTAAAAATATAGGTGATTTTTAAATATTGCGCTTATAAATTTAGAAAGTTAATAGAACAGGCTTAATATTAGCAAGTATTTTATGAAGGTAGCAAGTATTTTATGAAGGACATGTGGTTGGAAACTCAAATGTCTATTTACGGTCATCAATCGATAATTTGCCAAAAAACAAATTTTATGAGGAGCAGATCAAAAATATAAAGTCAAACATCTGGACATTCTGCAACACTATGGACAGTTGAGAGGTATACATATGGCTGTTCTCCACAGAAGTTACAGTCATAATGATTTTTGTTTGCACAACAGAAATGATTAATTTTGCGTGTGATTTTCCATCTTCTTCAGAGCTGTGCAACCATGATGTTAGTATATACAAATAAGATTAAAATGGAGAGCATAAAGGGTTCAAAGAGCTTCACCCCTACTGCGTTTATAGAGGATACACGCACACAAAAACACACACACACTTTTTTTCCTCAGTTTCATTGAGTTGAAGCTTCAACCATATGTTCATAGGTAAGTACTAGGCTAGCTGCCCTTAACGGTCATTTTAAGTTTAGCCAATTTCCCTTTTTGTGCTTGAAATAACTTATCCCACTTACGTACAGATTGGCCTTAATGCATCCCATGGTCAATAATTATATATTACCCTAATGAGAATAACTTGTTCAGCTCATGAAAAGAATAATCATAATAATGAAATGTAAGAATTCTATGACAATAACCAGCTTGTTTTGTGCAGATGAAACTTCAAGGAATTGACAAGATGAAAAAGAGTATACTACGCAAAATGATCCATCCTACATTAAAAGTTAATACATGCATCATGGCACATACACTTGATACCTCGGTTTTACATCTGTTCATCCACTATTATAATTAATTTAGCAGCTCAGCCCAGGGTTGCAGAGATCCACAGTCTAACCAGTGGGAGTCTTTGGAATAAGAATTTTAATTTGCGGGATATCTGAAGAGTACAATCCTCACAACAGGAGATGTATGGTGTCCTCCCCCTGCAACAAAAGCATTGCATATCTATTTTGTACCTTTCCTTTTTTTCCAGTAACATATTCAAAATGTTTTTGAGAAAATAGGCTTTTCTGTCAGCAAGAATTCAGTGAGTGGTTAAGAAGAGACTCATGGATCCATTTTAAGCTTCACAGCTGTGCTAGCATACCTTTCTTACTTGCAATGGTAATGGACAGGTTGAAAAACGAGATTAGACAGGAGTCCCTGTGGACTATGATGTTTGCGGAGGACACTGTAGTGAGATTAGGGATGAGGTGGAGATGACCCTGGAGAAGTGGAGATATGCTCTTGAGAGAAGAGGAATCATGGTCAGCAAGACTAAGACAGAATGTGTGTGTGTGAATGAGAGGGAGGACAGAGGAATTTTGAGGATGCATGGAGTAGAGATGGCAAAGGAGGGTGAGTTTAAATACTTGGGATCAACAGTTCAGAGCAATGGTGAGTGTGGAAGAGAGAAATAACAGAATGCAGGCAGGGTGGAGAAGAGTGTCAGGAGTGATTTGTGACAGACTGGCACCAGTAAGAGTGAAAGGGAAGGTCTATAAGATGGTAGTTAGACCAGCTATGTTATATGAGCTGGAGACGGTGGCACTAATAGAACCCAGAGCTGGAAGTGGCAGAGTTAAAGATGTTAAGATTTGTATTAGGTGTGACAAGGATGGACAGGATTAGGAATGAGTATATGAAGGAGTCATTAGTAAAAACAGGAGAAACAACAAACACAGCAATGGTGTGTTTATTGTTTCTTCTGTTTTTACTAGTATTACTTTTGCTCTGGAGAACTGCTTTATTCACAGGAACTTTATTTTTTAACTCATATTAGGGGTCAGCTCAGATTGGACGTGCTAAGGCGTGATGCTGGGTATACTGGCAGAAGGATGCTAAGGAAGGAGTTGCCAGGTAAGAGGAAAAGAGGAAGGCCTAAGATAAGGTTTATGGATGTGATGAGAGGACATGCAGGTGGGTTGGTGTGACACAGCAAGATGCAAAGGACAGGAAGAAATAAAAACAGATGCTCTGCTGTGGCAACCCCTAATGGAAGCAGTTGAAAGATGTGCAGCATAACGTCCCTGGTAATCTACAAGCTTATACTTTCCGCTTTTAACTTATCTACAGTGGCCAGCAGAATACTGCTGCAAAAGTGCAGGACACTGATAACTTATCTAAGCAAAAAAATCCAAGTGAAAAACTGGGTTCTTCTCTTCCATACATCAGTGGGCCCTTGGTAACATTCACAGTCACGAACTTCAATTACAGGAAACAGACAATTACAGAATAGTGAAATTCGTTGCTAAATTCATGAAAAATCCCCTTGGCATAAATCAGTCAGTTAAAATTTCCCTTCTCAAAACACCAATTAAGGATACTGGAGGAATAGATAAGCACATCAACATTACTATAAACTTACATGAAAATGGTTATTATTCAGAAATACCAGTATATACTTACATTTTCTTTTGCTTCAACACTCTCATGGCCTTCTGTTTCACCATATTCTATAAAAAAATTCAAACATTAACTTTACAATGTTACATAACTCTAGCCACAGTCTCAAAACAGATTATGTTCAATGAAGAAATTCAAATCCATCAGCTGCCACTCAGAAGAGTTGCAGTAAATGCCTATCAAGTATGGATGTAGTACACCTGTGTGATTTACTACATCCACAACAACATGGTTGCTACACATCAACATTACCATATGCCACCTTCAACTTATTGCAATAGCTGATAAAGGCAACACTTTTAAGCACACAACTATATACAAACTTACAAAAGGTAGACTATAAATCAGTGTCCGAACCCATATCCAGTCTCAGCTGGAGAAAGTATAGACATACACTTTGCAAAGCAACTCCACTGAAAATATAACACATACTCATCATACCCTCTGATCTGCAATAGTGCTCTACAGCCCATACTTTTGGGATTTTAGTTTTAAATACCTTTTTTTTTTTTTTTTTAATGCGGTCCCTGTGCTGGGGGATGCTATGGCAGGAAAAGAAGCACTCCACCAATCCACCAGCTGAATATATATAAAAACTATAAAACTAGCACTTCTCCAACATCCAAAGAGGTTGGACAGAAAGACATCCAATCATACAAACAGCATTTTGATCTCCAAGAAAAGTATCTGCTACATCTAATTTTGAAAGTCCTCTAAAGTAAATAACCATTGGGATGAACACACTAGCAATGAAAAATGAAAACCTCTTCAGGGGTGCAGCCAGGGGAAGACTGAATCCCAAAGTACCAAGCTGCCAAAATTGGCCTAGCTCCTGGAAAATCAAGGTCCAAGCAATTAGTGAAGGTGTGAAATAAAAGCCACATGGCCTTGGCATAGGTAACTGCAGTGGAAAGACTTTGAACCAATCAATGAAAGACTTGAACATCCTAGAATGTCCTTAGACAACAGCATCTCTCAACAGGTAGTTAGCTGCCTGATGTCAATCCCACAGAAGTCAGTAATGTCTTCACCTGGCTTTAGCCATTGCAAGCCCCACTCTAACCAGAATGAAGACGACAAACAGTTCTGGCATCTTGCACTCTTTTCAGGTGAAACTTGAGCCGACAGTGCAAATCAAAGGTATGACGGATTCTTTCTAGTCTAGAATTTGCCCCGGAAGAAAAAAAAAGACAGATAACTGGACTGATTTAAGGACAGTTTTAACATCAAATTTGACAGGAAATGGTGATTATTCCTAAAAAGAAACAAAATTCTTGTAGAAGACCATTTGAATGCCATACAAATAAGAATCTGCAGCTTACAGATTCTCAAGAAGAGGTGTATACTACTAGGTACAGAATCTTCCAACAGATAGACTTCACTGCCTCATCCAGCAAATCTGGATGACACAAAAGCCTATCAACTCACAAAGTTCGCATGCTGAGAAGGAAAAAGTTTCTCTGAGAAAAGGCTAAGATACAGAACCCAACTCCCAATCATATGTTCAAGACTAGACAATTCAAGTCCTTACAGACAAATAAAGTGCAAGTCAGAATAATGACAAATTCTGAAACTCTCTAACATTTTTCAAATGTTACTGCAGAGGGCATTGCCCCTCTGCACCCCCATACCACTGCTACATAAAAAAAATAACAATTCTGTAACTCAAAAGTTGGGATAGTAGTATGCCACACGTACAGAGTTAGGACATACTCTTACATTCATACCTTCCATTTTGCCATTCCAAGAATTACATAGTCATTAAACATTCAACAGTTTTCCACAGAACCCCCTTTAAGGAGCCTCTTAACCTGACAGTGCTGTCTTTCCCAAAGTCATGACATACACAAATACCAGAAACCCAGAAACGTGCAACATGGCCAAGAAATAACTCCTATCCAAGCATCAGAGATAGGCTAGGATCAAAATAAACTGTACACTAACCAAATGATGCAGTACAGGAACCCTCTCCATTATGACAACAGTTTGCTTTGCCACTAAAACACCATCCAGATCAACTAAACAGGAAAAATAAGGAAGAGCTTTTGTATTTATTTGAATTTTGTAAGAAGGTACAGAATCAGATGGTCAAAGCAGAAAGTATAGAAAAAATATAGCAAGGAAAGGGAAGAGACATGCTTGGTTTTCTTTGGCATCCTTGCAAATAAGGGCATTTTCCATAATCCTTACCCCACTCCCTGGACAGAAGGATGAGCTACTGACATCACTGTAGGGACTCTCTATTGCCTTCCTGTTTGCAAGTACACACTCCTGAAACTTACTATTAAAGTCTACCACCAAGCAGTGGTGTGGTAAGCCAAACGTATGTCCCCTTCAGGATGCTTTATGCAGTGTCAGCCTTTTTCAAAGGGATTGTATCAGCTTGCATCGCTCCTCCAGTACCATCAAACATCCAAGTGGGGTTGCCTGAGCCAAACACTAGATTTCAACTCTCTACACCATCAGTGCTAGCTAGGCCAAGTAATTTTTGAATGTTTTGATATCTAACCAGGTGAAACATAGTAGCACTTACTTTCAGTATTCCATTCAGTATTCCCATGAAGCTGCAAAATGTAGTAATTCAACAATCAGTATTACAACAGTAAAACAGGGCTGGGATTGGAAATACCACAGCTACTGCATTAACATCACACATTAAATCCACAGTCTTAACCAAAATAAAATTACACTATATAAAATGCATAGAACTTGCCTTTAATCAGGTGATATATTTGCTGAATAAATTACACTGGCTAATTAACTTAGCCATTCCATGTTAAAAACGGAGACTTCTGTGAATTATCTCCAATCACATTTGGTTACAACTCAAGTAATAACCAAATATTATTTCCGATCCAGGTGAGACTTTACCTTTATTCACTACTTATCAAATACCCAGGACTACTAACAGACAACACTAATCTTTCATGAACATGTCAACATGTCAAATACTTCTCATCTACTTACTACTGAAGATAAAGGAGTTATTGCTATCAATGTTTTGCTTCCAAAACTTGAATATTCTTTACCCATTACTGACAATCTCAGTTTAGAGCACAACAAATAGCTGAAAACAAATTCATTCACGACCATTTCATATGAACATGACTGCTTCTCTCCTCACAAGGCTACATGGCTTTCCATCCCCACCATATCCATCAATTTTTTTTATTTTTTTTTTTAAATACTCACCTTCAAACTTCTTAAAGAAAGGTACTGTAATCTTGGGAAAACAAGCCACATGTACATGAAGCCAATTGATCTCTTAGAAGTTATTATTCACTCAGATTAAACAAAGCCACAATATAAAAAAAAAAAAAAAAAAAAAAAAAAAAAAAAAAAAAAAAAAAAAAAAATTCACACTTAGCCCAGGAATACAAAAGTACTTGGTTTAGAGATGTTGGTTAGAAAAGTGTCCTTTGTCTCTAGGAAGACCCATTACAGTCGCACATTTGCAATCTATTGTACATGGGTGCATGAGGCATTTGTATATATCCAGCAAGTACATGAAATTCTTTATTTTTTCATCCACTGGTCTTGAAAAGGGCTTATAAATGCAGAAACCCACTGACCACAAAAACAAAAAAAAAATATTACAACCGGAAAAATGTCACTAAATAATAGTTTAATGAAACCTTACATATCCCTCGAGGTTAGAGGGAGAATAACCAATCAATCCAAATGTGACCCAAAAATCTGGTTTACACAAGGAGTGATCTACTGACTGCATCTGTCCATCATAGACATAGGTGCCACAACGGGTGAATTTCACATTACCCATTCACTTATCCAAGTTGCTCTTAAACAGGGATAGAGTGGAACTCCTCTTGACATGAATGTGGAGCCTGTTCCAGAGAATGTGAATTCTTTGAGAAACATACGTCTCTCTCCAACATGTCCTATTTATGTTGCAATCAAAATTTAGGTATTTTAACCTAGTATTTATTATGCGGTTTGTTTTGCAGAATTGCGAAAGATTGTCAAGTCAAAAAATAGTACAATTGACAAAAAGGTAGAGGACAGAATAGAATATACTAGAGCGTGTGTTATTCAGTATTCACCCTGGAGTGCTGAGGTAAAGAACATTATTTCCAAAAATTGGAACATTTTAAAGACAGATAGAAATATAGAGGAAATAGTAGGAAATCTACCTAGGTTTGTCTCCAGGAATGGATACAATATAAAGAACGAGTTGGAAAGGAAAAAGGAAATGTTTGACAATAAGACGGACAAGAGAGGGACGACAAGATGTGGTTCATGCAACCAGTGTAAATATATAGTAAGAGACAAGCATAGTATTAGAAGATACAAACCACACAATTATTAGGTATAATAAAGGAAATTGTAGAACACAGCATGTTGTTTACTTAGCGAAATGCACCAACTGCCCCAGTTACTATGTAGGCAAGACAGACAGGTGCCTCAGGCAAAGAATATATGATCATTACTACAGTATAAAGAAAAGGGATGTTAATAATGCCTTATGGAGGCACATAGCAGAAAACAAGGACTGTAGTGTGTTTATGTTTGGAATATTAGAGACAGTTAAAGTAAATCCAAGGGGTGGGAGCATTAAAAAGAAATTAGGGGGAACTAGAAGCCAGATGGCAAATTAAATTAAATGCTTCTTCCCATCCAGGTATTAATGACCACATATCTGTACAGCCTTTTTTAGAAAATGAAATCAGTTAGGGAAAGGGGTTATGAAGTAATAAACATTTTTTATTAATATATTTATTAAATTATTCATATAAATGTTTATTATATATATTTGAAGTTTTTAAGTATGATTTTATGTAAGATGGCATTCAGAAAGTACACTGGCACTTTAAAAGGTTAATGACATGGAATTTTAAGACTTATGTTGATAGGCTACAATGAAGTATTTAAACTGGAGTGTAATGGTATTGAATTGTTCTGAAGAAGTCCAAGGAATTTAGATGAAAGCGCTAAACATTGTGTGTATCGAATAAACAGTGATTTTATTAACTACAAGTGCCGGTGTTTTCGTGGTCTGTGTCGAGTAGAACTGAGAGGGTCACCCTTGTTCTTTATACGTTATATAGTGGACTGGTTCTACATTTTGTGATTTATTTGTATATATCCAGCAAGTACATGAAATTCTTTATTTTTTCATCCCCTGGTCTTGAAAAGGGCTTATAAATGCAGTAACCCACTGACCACAAAAACAAAAAAAAAATATTACAACCGGAAAAATGTCATTAAATAATAGTTTAATGAAACCTTACATATCCCTCAAGGTTAGAGGGAGAATAACCAATCAATCCAAATGTGACCCAAAAATCTGGTTTACACAAGGAGTGATCTACTGACTGCATCTGCCCATCATAGACATAGGTGCCACAACGGGTGAATTTCACATTACCCATTCACTGATCCAAGTTGCTCTTAAACAGGGATAGAGTGGAACTCCTCTTGACATGAATGTGGAGCCTGTTCCAGAGAATGTGAATTCTTTGAGAAACATACGTCTCTCTCCAACATGTCCTATTTATGTTGCAATCAAAATTTAGGTATTTTAACCTAGCATTTATTATGCGGTTTGTTTTGCAGAATTGCGAAAGATTCATCAAAACAGGTTCCAGGGATGCCAGACAAAGATCACCTCTCAGAAATCTATACAACACCAAACAGAGAGACAAGGTTGTGAAATAATCAATCAATGTAGGACACTGTGATTATTCCTGGTATTCTTTTTGTAAGGAACCTTTGTGGGCAGTTCAGTTGCTGCATGTGTCTCGTTAGGCACATACCGAAAGGGAGTCTGATGAGGGCCAAGTACATTGCTATGGTGACCTCTCTGGACATAGATGCCATGCCCTTGTTTTAGAAGTTCAGCAACATGGAAGGATTTTCTAACTACCTTGGACACATGTTGGTTGAAAACTAGGTTACTATCTACACAAGTTCCCAGATCCCAGACTAAAGAATCAACTTTTATTAATGACCTGGTTACCTGTGGTGGCCAACTTCCCAAAAGGTACTATTAAGCATTCCTTGGTACTGAGTTTTAAGCCATGGCTTTGGCATCAAAAATGTATCTGTGTTGGAACTTACTAAAAGGTGTTCTCATCTTGGGGGGCTTCAAACACCTCTCACAGTTTGCAATCCTCTGCAAATCTGGTTAGCCAGAGGCCTCGGACATTGGCCTTGATATCCGTGAAGTAGATGCCAAAGAGAAGTGGACCTAACACAGACCCCAGTTTAGTTGATCTGGATGGAGTTTTAGTCGCAAAGCAAACTGTTGTCATAATGGAGAGGGTTCCTGTACTGCATCATTTGGTTAATGTACAGTTTATTTTGATCCTAGCCTATCTCTGATGCTTGGATAGGAGTTATTTCTTGGCCATGTTGCACGTTTCTGGTATTTGTGTATGTCATGACTTTGGGGAAGACAGCACTGTCAGGTTAAGAGGCTCCTTAAAGGGGGTTCTGTGGAAAACTGTTGGACAAGTCTGTGGAGGGATGCACCTCTTTAGCATGATCCTACTATTTCATGCCAAATGCTTGCTGTATTTTGCATAACATAATTGCTTTGGTCTTGTGCAGCACTGCCACAGTCCGAGTCAGCTGAAACATCTAGAAGTCATGCGGTTTCCACTACTGCAGCAACTAACCTTGTACAAGTGATAATAATGACAGTAGCTTGCTAGCAGCAACAGCACAGCACCCCCACAGAAAGTCTTGTGCAAAATACACAGAAGTACAGGCAAAGTAGTGGTATCTAGTCCATATGTATAGGCCTTCACTACGTGACACTGTAAAATCACAAACAGAAATCCTGGTGCATGCAGTGTTCCCTGTAGACTATGGTATGTAGTGCATGGTCAGCTCACACTGGGCATCAGACATATCTCTATACACTACATAACATAAACAAATGCATACTTGTTAGGGTCATACCCACTGTCATCTGCACAGTGGCCACTGGACAGAGACACAAGCAGTAAGCATACCAGCCAAGGGGTGCTGAATGACTGGGCTGTGGGATTGTGAAGCAGAGCATATTACAACACAGTAACTCTTCATTCAGATGCAGGCTTAATAACAAATGTTACTGTAGCAGCATACTAAATGAAATTATTTTCATCTATACTAGCAGTTAAGAGGTTCTCCCCCCATTTTCATCCACAAAAGTGCACTGCATTGTTTTCTTCTTCATTAAATTTAATTTACTGTGTTAGATTTTCTTAAAGTGTGACGGTAGTCTGTATAGTTGGTGCCACCGTCTTCGATTGGGGGGGGGTGTAGTTTGAACTCGGAAATCGGTGAAATTATGACTACAGGTCGTGTCTCTGCAGTGTCATACACAATGTCCTTAATGATAGCACTGGGGAGAGTCTGAGGGTACAGAAATGAGTGCTGCCATGACAGCTTGATACCGAGTTGCTACAAGGGTGTGACCTACTTAACACAGAGGCCCTTAAAAGTGACTGGCCAGTGCTGCATGACTCTGACCTTGACTGTGAGGGCCATCCATGTGATGTGGAAGTCTAACAACATCCAGCTTTTCGACTCCTGGAGGAATGCGGGACATTATGAGCCACTAGTGGTGCACTGTCTACCCGATCTCCGTGCATGCAGACCTAATCTTAGACATGCTCTCCCCCCCATGTGCCAGACATTTACTTATGCCAAGTCCTCATGCTTTTCGACTCCTGGAGGAATGCTGGACATTCTGAGCCACAAGTGGTGCACTGTCTACCCGATCTCTGTGCATGCAGACCTAATTTTAGACAAGCCCCCCCCCCCCCATGTGCCAGACATTTTTATGCCAAGTCCTCACAAGTGTGTGAATAAGAGGCTAACATAGATGGAATGTGGGTAACCATGCTCCAGGAGAGGAGGATCATCATGGCATTGTCTAGTCTCCACCATTCCAAGTGTGTATTATTTTCTTATGTATTCCTTGCAACACTCTAATCATCTCTAACTCTTGTGAAAAATAAGCAAGTAGTCCTCTTTCTGACTCTCTACTATGATTTTTAAAGGCCAATGCTATGACTTTTTGTTAATCCTCAATGGCCGAGAGGTATGGTAACAGCACTGGTGGAGTGGCACCTTAACAGCCACACTGGCATTATGGAGAATATCTTTGTGTGCCTATCAGATCTTCAGGCCATTGTTAGCTGGGCCCAGGGAAAAGGGCAGCCACAGAAGTGATCCCTCTAACTAGGTACAGAAGAACAAAAGTTAGAAGTCACCCTACTCTATCCCCTCCATTATGTTCCCCTTTCCTTGTGTTTCACTTCCCTTCCCAGTTTCTAAAGAGTCACTCCTTTGTGCCCTCCCCCCTTTTGAGTCAGCTCCTCCCCTGCTGGTGTTTGTGCTCTATGTTTAATTGTTCTCATTATCATCTGCATACATTCATTATTGCCTACAATTTCCACCAACTAACCTTACTTCCTCACCCCAATCCCAGTCTTCTCTTTGCCTCGTCTGTATGCATGTTCCTCTATTTACTCTAGGTCTTGGCACTAACCACCCTACCCATCATGTACTACATGGGCTGCAAAAGGTACAAAGCAGTTAGCCTTTACATAGATTTTCGGCAACACATCTGCATGAATCATGATGACATGATGTTTAACTCCAATCAAATCTACTACCTGGAAGTGTGGAATGATGAAAGCCAAGTACTGAAGAATTTGTATTGGAGGATGAGCAATGAGCCTTAATATCTTCTGGGAATGTCTACCAAAACAGCCTTGTTAAAGGGCAAAATGCAGCAGAGGAAATGCTCAGAAAAAAATGTACAATAATTAGCCTTCCCCAAACTACACAAGTTTATCCCCAGTCCACACCAAAGCACAACTGGACTCTATAATCTGGCAGCGATGGTAACAAGTAAATGCAAACTATGACAGCCAAAGACATTCTACTGAAGGTACACAGGTTAAGGGGATCTGAAACATACATCTAGTGGGACTAATATCCAAATGAATGCCTCAATAAATGGAATAAAGACAACATTAGCTAATTTTACACAAATAGCAGAGTTTGTGAAATTAAGTGAAATGTATCAACACAGAGGAGTATTAAAATGTGACTAATGAGGTTAAAAGTAGACCTGAACTGTATGACCAATAAAAACAGGGGCAAAGGTAAGTGAGGTGGGGGGACAGTGCAAAAAATACAGTAAACAAGGAAAATGTGAAATTGTCACTTGGGAAAGAAAGAACAATTAGACAAAAAACAGAAAACTACAAAGTGAATGAAATAAAAAAAAGACTTGTCGGAAACCTAAGAGTGAGAAAATTATAAAAATACTGAAATGCTTCAGTTCTCTTCATTCAACTATTAAACACTTAATGGTAAGGGTTGAATCTCCCCGCAAAAAAAACACAATGGCATGCAGTGGACTGGACTAAAGAGGACATGTAAGGTCAGAAGCAGAAAGAGATTATCAGATAGGAAGTGTCAGGAGATACACTGACAAACAGCAGAGTGCAACAAGACTTGCTAGTCTGTAAGGGGCCGCACTGTATGGAGAGCAACACTAACTTACATGTTGAAATAAACACTGGTGTGACGGCTGCAGATCTGGTAAACTGATTTGACTTCCAGTAATCTGGAACAGATGACTACAATGCATTTCTACAAAATACAGAAAATCATATTTTAACCACATAATTTAGGCAGCCGGTATTATTTAATATAAAAACTAACATCAGGCACTTTTTTTCAACTTGTGTGTGCAACTGACAAAATGGCAGCCATGCACATACAGTGGATATAGTTTACACACCCCTGTTAAAATGCCAAGTTTTTGTGATATAAAAAAATGAGACCACAATAAATCATTTCAAAACTTTTCCCACCTTTAATGTGACCTTTAACCTGTACAATTCAATTGAAAAACAAATAAATCTGTTAGGGGAAAGAATATAAAAAATAAAAAATGTACAATAAGCTGGTTGCATAAGTGTGCGTACCCCCTTTAAAATTATACTTTGTTGTGTGTACATGCCCTTAAACTAATACTTTGTTGACAGCATTCAGTCTTCAGCATTCAGTCTTCTTGGGTAGTAGTCTATCAGCATGGCATATCTTGACTTGGCAATATTTGCCCACTCTTCCTTGCAAAAGCGCTCCGAATCTGTCAGTCACCCCACAAATTTTCTATTGGATTTAGGTTTGGGCCATTCCAAAACTTTAATTTTCTTTTGGTGAAGCCATTCTTTTGTTGATTTGGATGTATGCTTGTGGTTACTGTCATGTTGAAAAGTGAAATTCCTCTTCATCTTTCTAGCAGACGCCTGAAGGTTTTGGGCCAAAAGTGACTGGTATTTGAAACTGTTCATAATTCCGTCCACCTTGACTAAAGCCCCAGTTCCAGCTGAAGAAAAGCAACCTCAAAGCAGGATACTGCCACCACCATGCTTCACCATGAGGATGGTGTTCTTTTGGTGATGCAAAGTGTTGTTTTTGCGCCAAACGTACCTTCTGGAATTGTGGCCAAAAGATTCAACCTTGGTCTCCATCAGACCATAACACATTTTCCCCACATGCTTTTGGGAGACTTGATATATTGTTTTGCAACTTTTAACCAGGCCTTTTTTCTGTGTAAGAAAAGTATTCCTTCTTGCAACCCTACACCATATTTCAGACATCCGGAGAATACGGGAGATGCTGTCACAGTAGTACACAACCAGTACTTGCTAGAAATTCCTGCAGCTCCTTCAGTGTTGCTAAAGGTCTCTTGGCAGCCTCCCTGACCAGTTTTCATTTTGTCTTTTCATCAATTTTGGAGGGGTGTCCAGTTCCTTTCAACGTCACTGTTGTCCCATATTTTCACTTTTTGAGGATGGTCTTCACTGTGCTCCATGGTATGTTCAATGCTGTGGAAATTTTTTTGTACCCTTCTCCTCACCGATACCTTTCAACAATGAGATCCCTTTGATACTTTGTAAGCTCTCTGCAAACCATGGCTTTTGCTGTAACAGACAACTGAGTAAATGTCAGGAAAATCCTACTAAAACAGCTGAACTTTATTTGAGGTTAATCACAGTCTCTTTAATTGATGGCAGGTGTGTACCCAAGAAGACTGAATGCTGTAATTAAATCAAAAGGTGCTTCAACAAAGTATTAATTTAAGGGTGTTGACACACAACAAAGTATTAGTTTAAGGGTGTGCACACTTACCCAACCAGCGTATTGAACGTTTTTTATTTTTCATAACTTTTTCCCATAACAGATTTCTTTTTCAATTTAATTGAACAGGTTATAAGTCACATTAAAGGTGGGAAAAGTTTTGAAATGATTTACTGTGGTCTCATTTTTTTATATCTCAAAAACCTGGCATTTTAACAGGGTTGTGTAAACTTTTTATATCCACGGTATACAATATTTAGCTCAGATAAATCTTACTTCCATTTTACTACTGCTTTTTACAAACAGAATTTCTGAACTCGAGCTAAATTATGAACTACATTTCAGCACAAAATAAGCACCATCTTCTGAATGGCTAACAATGCTTCCAAAGAAATTTCAGATTTTAAACTATACAGTGAGGGTAAATACTACCGCAATTAAAAGGGAAAAACAAAGAGACAAAAATGCTTACTTTAGCTGGCCCTTCCCTCATCTTCTTCATTTGATCTTTGTATTTGACAAGCTCGGCATCAAGTCTTGCAATCTTCTTGTCTATAGACTCAGCTCTGCCGTCAACCTTTTAATCAGATAACAAACAAAATTACAAAAAAAAAAAAAAAAAAACAAAAATCAGAACAAATGGAAAAGGCAGTATGCAGTTGGGAATTATCCTGAATTTGCATTTTAAATTATTCATCAAGTAAATGCAAACTATAATAGTCAAAGACATTCTACTGAAGGCACACAGGTTAAGGTTAGACTTTAAACTTGACTGGACTACCTGCTCTTCTAACCCCCCCCCAACTTTTCTGTCAAAAAATTAACCACCCCACAGGCATCAACAAACACACCAACAGGCAATCCATTCTTGACTGGATTTTAACAAACAAATCCAATAACTTCCCAACCTACTTAATTAGAAAACATACACAATTCCAGTAACATTTCATTTCGCTACATTTGCAATAAAAATACTTTCTCCTACCTTACTTAATACCCTTCTTCAACAATATGACTGGGCATCTCAAAAAACTTGACCATGCAGTACCGTCCTTCAATAGTGCTTTCCTACAAATACTTACTGATCTAGCTCAAATTAGAACATTTTGTACCAAATCCAAACAGCTTCCCTGGTTGTCAAAAGTCACAATTCTACTAAAACAAAGGGACAGAGCCTGGTATCTCTTTCAGAATGACAGAAGTAAACAAAATCTCATTACCTAAAAACAAAACTTTCCGAAGATGAATAAATCCAGCTAATAAAGTATGGAACACCAAAATTGGCGCTTTCATTCACTTTATTTAACGTGAACTTCATCAGAAAACAACTCTCCCAGACACTAAAGCACTTTATATAATAAAACAAAGATCACATGGTCTATGATGTCAATCATTAATTAAGTCGAGTTGTTTTCTGATGAAGTTCACGTTAAATAAAGTGAATGAAAGCGCTAATTTTGGTGTTCCATACTTTATTAGCTGGATTTATTCATCTTCGGAAAAGTTTGTTTTTTGCTTTTTAAAATCTCATTACCTACCACCAAACTTCAAAATCAAACCAAAAAAACTAATTAAGACCAAAAAAAAAAATGCATCCAAATAAGTCAGCTAAAATTCCAGAAAAATCCCAAAAGATTCTGGCAACAATCAACCTCCTTCTCAACCCAGGAAAACTCACTACCCTAGCCCCAACTCTGACCAACCCAAAAGATTGCATAGCCACTTAATTTAACTCCCACTTTATTAACTCAATAACCTCTCTATTAAACAGAACCCCTAATATGCCTCTGTCCATACCTCAAACAACAACTCTACCCTCCTCTATCTCAAACCAATCCAAACAAGTCATGTTAAAAATTCTAAATTTAAACCTTGCACACTAGTTGCAGACCAGCTACCTGGTGACTTTCCACAACTAGCTGCTACTTCCATCGCTTACCCTACATCTATTCTCATTAATCGTTGTCTCTCTGAACAGTACATACCAGTCCTCTGGAAAATCTCACGTCCTACCCTTACATAAAAGGCAGTCTGTCTACTGATGCATCCAACTGCAGACCCATAGCCATTGTCATCATTTGCCAAAATCTTACAAAAATGCATACACAAACAGATCTTAGACCACTTTATGACAATCTATTATCTAATATACAACATGACTTTCGACCTAGGCATAGCACTAGTACAGTCCTAAGTAGTTTTACTTGTACAGTAAAGCAACTCCAACACAAAAAACAACTAGTCTCTGCTACCTTCCTAGATATTTTTAAAGCATTTGACACTGTACCTCAAATACTTCTCCATAAACTGACTTTCTACCACTGCAGCTCTGAAGCCCTAAGCTGGTTTCATAGCTACCTGTCAGATAGGAAACAAGACACTTTATGGGACAATAAACTTTCCCCCAGCTCCCTATATGTGTAGGACTCCTATAAGGACCTACCCTTGACCCACTTTTATTCAAAATTTTTACCAATGACCTAAACTCCACAGCAAATTCTGCCTCAAATCATACGATATGCTGATGACGCTTCCCTAATCTGCTCTGCCCCCTCTTATCAAGGAACTCCAAGAAAAAACTCAGGCAGCCCACAATACTGAAAACTACTTAGCACATCAATGTATACTTAACCCCAATAAAACCAAGCTTATGGTCTTCTATAATACCTCAACAACAACCAACCACCTATCTCTATTGCCTCCAAGGGCACAAAAATAAAACCCGCTTAACATACAAAACTTCTTGGTGTCACAATTGATAGTGGATTTAAGTTTGACAAACACCTTGCACTAACAATTAAAAAGGTTCATGTCAAACTGGGTTCTCTATAGGGCTAAATCATCTTCCCTGCTTTACTGTTCACAAATATTTACCAATCCTCGCAAATCTGAACTGAATAGCCTTGAATCTTGCTATAACAAAATAGCCAACTTTACCACAAATCAGTCTCAAAGATTTCACCACTGCACTGCCCTTCTCCAGCTGAACTGGTTAGACTTCCCTTGCCTGCTTACTCTGACTCAGCTACTAACTGCGCATTCAGTCTTATACAAACCTGACAACTGCCCAATTCTATCCGTCCTTGTCCAACCATACACTAGCCTAAAATCTCTTAGATCTGCTGATAAAGTATTGTTCAAGGTTAAGAAAACCCAAAACTCTCACGGCGTCTCCTGGAATTCTCTTCCTCAGCATATTCTGTCCATCAATGATACACATTCGTTTAAACAGTTGCTAAAGGAATATTTCACCAAACATGGGCTTTGCTCATGTTCTCCACCAGGCTAACCAATTTAACCTCTTACTTTCCAACTTCCATCACTACACCACCCATTGTAAATATTTCTTGGCAATTGAGCCTTCTTAGCTTCAGTTTGTGATTTTTTTTCAGGATAAAAAACAACAAATATATATTTTTGTTTTGTCTGTATGAATAGTATAAGATTTATTTTTATAGGCTTTTAGATACAATGCCAAGGAACTTGCCACATAGACTGGGAGCATTACTCTAGCTCCAACACCCTAGCTCAAAGGTTCCTAGAATTTATAAACTCAAATGCTATGGAACAACTTGTTACCACTCCCACAAGAGGGGAAAACATACTGGACCTGATCATCACCAACATGGGGACTCTATGCTCCAGACCAGAAGTGTATCCCTCTCTGGTAAGATCAGACCATAAACTAATCTCACTGGATATTCACATCCCGACCCCCACCCCCTGCCCAGAAAACCACAGTGAAAAACTTCTCTAAAGCAAATTTCACACTCCTCAAAACCGAGGTGGAATCCTTCAAAGCCCCCGGGCCTGTGGAAAATACAGCCCAGACCGGAGAATCCTTTATAAAACGCATTCTATGAACACCTTCAGGAATGTATGGATCATGCAATCCCAAATAAAACCAAGACCCAATCCTCCAAAGGCAGACGTCCTGTCTGGTGGACCCCAGCCATAAACAAACTATACAATAGAAGGAGGAAGCTACTACATGATAGAGCAAAATCCCAAAAAGGGAAGGCATCTCTGATCAGTGTTAGCAAAAAACTATGGGCACTCATAAAATTGTCTAAGGCCAGCTTCGAGAGAAAAATTGCACAGGACACCAAGGATAATCACAAGGCTTTCTTTAATTATGTTAGGAACTTGGGTGGGAATTCCCAGATATGCTCAGAATTAGTCCAAAATGACAAAAAATACACCAAACCCACAGACATTGCCAACATCCTAGCTGACAGGTTCAGCGCAAACTCCCCCCCCCCACCAAAAGGGCAAATATCTACCACAGCAGAGTGCTGCCCCCATGACATCTCAGATGCTCAGTTAAGAGCCACCCTCTCCAAAGCAAAAAACACAGCATCAATGGGACCAGACGGTGTCCCGGGCTGCGTCCTACATGAACTCCAAGAAGAGCTAAACCCAAACATAAAACTACTGTTCAATCTCAGCCTTACCACAGGATATGTACCCAAAGAGTGGCGTACAGCAACAATGGTCCCTCTCCACAAAGGTGGTGCCTCAACGGATCCTGGAAACTATCGCCCCATAAGCCTGACTAGCTTGATCTGCAAAGCTATGGAAAGGATCATCATGGACCTCACAAAAAAAGATATTGGGGACCTACAGACACTGTATCCTACCCAGTTTGGCTTTGTTAAGGGCAGATCCTGCCTCTTAAACCTGGTCGATTTCTTTGAAACAGTCACCAAGGCCATTGACGAGGGGAAGATGGTCCACACAGCCTACCTGGACCTCGCAAAAGCCTTCGATACAATACCCCACTCGGGCATTATAGATAAGCTCACCAGCTTAAATATAAACCCCTATGTCACTAGATGGGTTGCAAACTGGCTCAAGGACAGAACCCACATGGTTAGAATTGCTGGAGCCATGTCAGACTCCAAACCAGTTACAAGTGGCGGTCCACAAGGCTCAGTCCTGGGACCTCTCCTGTTCGGTATATATTTCTCGGAGGTACAGGCCAACACGGAAGGACTGTGGCTGACCAAGTTCGCAGATGACTGTAAACTGGGCGCTATAAATCGACTCTCCAGCCGACACAAGCATCCTCCAAAAGGGCCTCATAGAAACAGACAACTGGTGCCAGAGCCATGGCCTCAAGCTAAACACCAAAAAGTGTATAGTCATCCCCTTTGGCAAAAACAAAGTGCCCACAAATTACCACATAGGTGGTAATCCATTAAGTACGGAAGAAGTAATTAGGGACCTGGGGACCCAAGTTGATAGCAATCTCTCATTTGACAACCACGTGGCCAAAGTGGTTAGAAAAACATGCCCACCTAATCATGAAGGGATTCACATCTAGATCAGGGGAGGTCATCGTGCCTCTTTACTCATCCCTCATCAGGCCCATAATTGAGTACAATGCCCCTTTTGGGATGTACCTTTACCAGACATCTGCAGCAACTGGAAAGACCCCAAAAGTACCTCACCAAGAGGATTAAAGGGCTCAAACAGATGCCATATGCTGCTCGGTTAAAGAAACTCCAGCTCTACTCAGTGGCATACCGCCTGCTCAGAGGCGATCTGTGCCCGACGTATAAAGCCATGTCCAACCCGGAATTAATAGACATGCTGCACCTCAGAAAATCCAAATCCCATCGAGCAACGTGCTCGAGAGACTTGAACCTCAGCACTGAAATAAATAGGACATGCTGGAGGGACAGATTCATAACCCAGAGGCTCCCTTCACTCTGGAATAAAATCCCAGTCCAGGTTAGGCAGAGTCCTTCACTGACTTTCTTCAAGAGGAATCTTGATGAGTGGATGGGAGATCGTAGGTTTACCCCGGGTATCACTTCTGTCTCACCGTTAGACAGAGGCACAGTATACTAACCTCGAAAAAGGGCAGAGCAAAATTAATTTAAAATGGGTGGCGAAAGCCAAACACACTCTGGCTAGGCTTATAAATGCCCTAGGGTAGATAGCCTAGTATGAACCTTTAAACTCCTACTGTAAATCACCACATGTACAAATGTATAATTATGTAGTCTTCCCTGGAGCTTTTCTCCCCGGGTCTCTGCTGAAAAAGGGCTTCTGGCCCAGTAAGACACTACCTGGTTATCAAATGTAAACAAATAGTATACAACACACAACATGCAATACAAACCATAAAACAAATCAGTGAAGGGGCACAAAACAAAATGATAAATTCTGGGCTTTTAGTTGGTATCCTAAATCTGCCCTCAAGCAGGGATTTACAGATATTCTTATACATGCAATTACCACACCATCAGATTGTTATGACGCCATACCCTGACATAATCACATAGCATACAATGAATTTTGGGATGTAGCTCTAGAAGAAGTGAGGTGGCCAGGTGAAACACTGACACTGTTTTCCTTTAGTGCTGTAACTTCCAAGCTATAGGTGAAATACGTTCATTACTTATCAGTCCACTACACTGGTCACCAAACAACTACACTGGTCACCAAACATGAATATACAAGTGCAACCCCATCCCTGCAAAGTAAGCTAAAAATGTACACAGATGACATACAGAGGCTGTCCACCTTAACATTAAAGTAGTAAGTCCTATTGGTTACAAGTCCCTTAGTTTGGGGGAGAAGGGGCAGGAATTTTCCCAAGAACAGCACAATATACTGCTCTTCAGAATTATGCTACAGTATATTGGTTTCCCTAGCAGAAATCTCAGCAAGACACTTGGCCCTATTTGCTCTGTGTACTAGTGATGGTAAAGAGGCTTTCATGAATTTCACTGTCATCTCCTTACCATACTGTACAAGTCCAGAGTATTTGTCATTAGATAAACAATTCTCATGACTCCCGCCAATAGACTTCAGCCTTACTGATGGGTAATACCATATTTAAGAAATTTGTTACAATTTAGAGAAAACACACTAATTATTAGTTGTTATTCTGACATGTTTTGAGAATATTTTTAAAATCAATAACAAACATGGAGCCCACATCAGAAATAATACCTAATCTCTCCTGATGTTACATGATAACCACAATCTAAATAACAACAAATAAGCTGCACAAGGAAAACATTCCTGATGATGGTTTTGAAACAAACTCATTACACCAGGATTAGAAGTGCAGCAGGTATTATCGCAAAACATGCATACGTGAATGCAATCTGCAACATTTACAAGACAATATTATGAGAGTCTCAGCATAAGAGATTTAAAAAAAAACAAAAGTAAAGAAACAAGAGGTACGTAGCTAAAAGCAAAACAAATTCGGAAGTATGTAAAATTAAATAAGAAGCTGTTAAATTTATCTATATATTCACAAGCTCATGTTTTTAAAGTATGGGCAAAATTTGTCCCAGTCAACAAACAGCAGAAAGGTACATATGAGGAAACACAAGAAGTTGTGGTAAAAAATAAGGAGGAGGTATCCAACTGCACTTAAGTTTATTACTTAGAGTAAACTGATAGAGGTGGACAACGGAAGGGGAAAGACAGGAATTAAGTTATGTGACCTGAGGGAAGGCTGCGGCATCCTGCCTGTATGACAGGGTATCCATTTAGTTGAGATCATAATCTAATTTGATGCAATGTCATTGAAGTGAGACAGATGTGATTCCTAGTGGTTGGGACAAAACCTAAAGATGCGGTTTGAGCTCTGCAGTTTGGCCTTGGGGGTCTTGAGCAAGTCTGAGTTCTACGTTTATAGCAGGGGATTTTTAAGGTAGGTTTAGCAGCCAATGGAGAAAAGGTTCCAGACTTTAGGAGATTAAATAACTGAGAGATGAATAAGAGGTAATTTCTTTGTGTGATGGGAAGCCATTTTGCTTCACTAATTTTTTTGACAGATGTTTCTGTCTAAGGGAGACAGTGATAACTCTATGTATTTTGTTTGCAATGTTTTGAATAATTTTAGTGTTTCTAAATTAAAGATACAAAGGCTCATGTTCAGATCTCAGATAATAACCAATATGCGATACGTTTGAGATACAGATGTCAAGAAATTCACCTCAAGAAAGGAGCAAAGCAAAGCTGAAGATGTGAATACAGACATCTATGTCAAAAGCATTCTAAAACTTGGTTATGATTGGAAGGTCCAAATCATAATTCTTTGTAGCAGTACTACTACTTACAGGAAAAAAGTGGGAAGTGGAAACAGCTTTAAAAGCCATGAAACACTTCAACCTAATTGTCCCTCTGATGTATGAATGGCTTTAAATGCTGGTGTGTGTGTGTGTGTCAGTCAGAGACAGTGAAAGGTGTTTTATAGGTTTTAATGCTGCTTTAACTTCCCAGTGTTGTTCTGTGGTAGATGGCACTGACTGCTGTTACTGATCTAAACACAACACTAGAGTTTAACAGCACTAAACTTTAAGGACATTTCTTACATCAGAAAGGCACTTAAAGCTGCCTTTCTGCCCCATGCGAGTATAAATCACAGTGCTCTATGTGCTACAAAAGATTACTCTTTGATGATCTTCATTTAAAAAAAAATCACCAAGGACAAAACACTGCTGAAAGTAAATCTAAATGCTGTGCGATAATCAAATGAAGAAAGAGAAAAAATGTCCCCAACAGCTATACATTTTTTTTTACTGCCAGCGAAAGTAAGGGGAAAATGTGACCATTAATTTACCCAACTTGCATGCCAAAAGCGCTTATCACACAGCCTTACTTCAAGAGTTTAACTGTAAATGCTCATATTAAAGTTTTATTTGTATTCAGCACTTTGTACATTTGTACGCATCCATGGTGGCTTAGCTTTGTACTAAGTTGGACTTTGTGTTCTACTCAAGTTTAATTCTCTGCCTTATACCCAACAAAGCCAGTATATATTCTGACTTCTGTCCACCCCTGAACAGGATAAAGTGGGTACTAGAACATAAATGAATGAAGGAACCACTGCTGTGTAATGTTACAGTAGAAATACAGTTTTACCAACCTATAGGGTTTTACCAACCTGTAACTTACTTAAAACCCAGAAATGGATTTCCATTTAACAAAAGCGAGTCACAATAAGTAAAATGATAAAGCACAGAGGTGGTTACTGTATAACATGATGGTACAGGGGAAGTGATCACACGTATGAATTTATACAGTAGCTCTAGGTCACATTGTTTAAAATTTGCTTATTAAATGTTCCTAATTGCTGGAACACCACTGAATATTTTTGAATAAAGCTATAATTTGCAGAAGGCATTGTTATTCTCCTGTTACAAGTCTTTATTTAATTCTATATCATTTGTTAAGAGGGCTGATCCCACTAGACTGATTTATTTATTTTATTGAACTTTTACTTACCAGGAAAATCCACCCTGAGCATGAAACCCTTTTTCAGTGGAGGCATGTGAAGAAAAGCTCCACAAAGTAATAGCATGTAGTATATGACACATAAAAACAACACTGAAGTAATGAGATAAACAATGCAAATTAAAATAAGTGGAACATTTATGAAAAGCACGTTTACTTAAGTGAAAAATTAAACTTAAAAAGAAAAAGGATAAAAATTGGTATTGTGTGAAGTGAGATGAAATAATAAAGGGAGTAAGGAGTTGACTTTAAGAAAAAAGAAATGGAGGAAAAAGAAAGAGAAGGAAAAGTGGATAAAAAAGAAAGAAAGGGAAAAAAGGGCATTTTATTTAGGTTCCCTTACAATGACTTTTTCAAAGGTATTATTTACTTAATGAGCGTTACCTGGAAATACACCCATTTTCATTGGTCGACTTGGGTTAAGAGGTCAAACAGAAGTTTATTTAGCTAACTGAAGGTTTCTGCATTATGAACTCTTAAGAAGTCACTAAACATTTAACCAGGAACTGGAAAGCAAACATGCACTAAAAGACTACTGTGAAAAACTACCAGGTCGACAAACTAAGAATTTATTAAACACGCATCCCCATACAAATAAAATAGGTTGTTTAGTGCTTTCATCCTAAACCAAGGACTTCCTCAGAACAACCAGCCACAAACGTACAATTTACATCTTCTCATAACATTCTAACGTCATCGTACTTGAAGCCAAAATAAATTCTTAAATATCCAGTACATATAAAAAGAATATAAAAGCCAAACTTTAAATCAATAAATAAATAAGTAATGTTCAATCAAGCACATAAATAAAATATTGTCCCTATGTTTAAATCCATTCTAAAAATCTTTGTTTACTAATTAAACCTTTAAAAATCCTTTATACTGTATAACATTTAATCCTTAAAATGCTGCCCAGGGGCACAGTCCCATTCAACCCTGGAGAGTTATATACATTCAGACTAATCTGCCACCGTAACTCATTTAATTCTAATAAATCATTTTAAGGCCCTCCTCTAGGATTCATAACAATTTTATCTAATCCTAAAAATAAAAATTGTGTCCAGCTGTTTGTTCTATGCATTTCTGAAGAGCATTGTTCCTATTTTTCCTTACAATATTGTGTGTATGCTCATATATGTTCCTTGAACTTCCATTTATTTTTCTTTTATACAAAGCAGGACAGTCCTAGCACTGTGTTAAGTAAATAACTCCCACTGTGTTACAATTGCAAAAAGGACAGTCCTAGCACCGTGTTAAGTAAATAACTTCCGATGTGTTACAATTGCAAAAAAAAAAAAAAAAAATATTTAAACCCAACAATAAAATAAAGTCATTCAGATTTCAGGCTAGAGACTGCCTTCTCTATCAAGGATTGATATTTGGGTATAGGCAAACAGAAAGGGATATGGGAATCTTAATTAAAAGACCAACACGGGTAGAGTTTTTAGTTGAATCTAGAAAAGAATCTGCTAATAAAGGTATAATTAGTAGGGCATATAAAATATTGCTTGATAACTGTAGGAATCAGAGGAGTTTAGAAAAGACTGGATAAGCAATTTGCTACGAAATAATAGGAGGATGTATGTATGTATGGCTCCCAACTGTGCAACAAAGTCTGGAAGATTTTAGACGTTTGCTTGGAAGTGTTTGCATAGGTATTTTTAAACCCCAAGCAAACTCCACAAAGAATTTTTCCTCTGGTAGATTGCAAATGCTGGGTGTGTGAAGGGAAGAAAGAGGAAACTGAGAACATATTTTTGGGAGTGTAATGAGTTGGCAGGCTTTTAAAAATTTCCTGCAGACTACTCAATCTCAGAAATACTGATTGAGCAAATTGGTGTAAATAAGGAAATTATTTTTTTTGTTTTGTTGGGGTAAAGGATTTGAATTGCCTAGATGGAGTAAGGCCTTGGTATGTTTAATTGAGGCTGCAGGTTGCCAAAAAAGCAGTTACTAGAAAATGAAATCTAAAGCTAAAGCAATCGTATTTGAAGAAGTAGTGAATATAATAACAGTGGTAAAAGCATTGGAAGTGGGATCTTTAGAAAAGGGTAGGAGCAAATTACATAAAATGGGAACTATGGGAACAATGCATGCAGAATAACGTTTTGGAGGTGGGATAAGGTTCAAGGGAAAGCAAGAATGGAGTGAGGTATGTGATGCTGGATTGTGATGACTGTGCAGAAGATTGTGTGTGTTGTATAATGTTTGTAACTGAAAATTTGTCAGTATGGCTTGTTTTCATAAATGTATGACTATGTCATAAGTGATAACTCAATAAAAATGATTAAAATGTGCCAAATGTAGTTAAAATAATGTATAGAATCACAAAAAGTAACTTAGTAAATGCACTGTTTTCTAATATTAAATTTACATAAAAAATAAAAGTAAATGGTGTTAAATAATTGTTGGATGAGATTGTTTTTATGCGATATGAATTGACTGTTTTTTCCCCTTAAAAATAAATAAATGTAAAAGGCAGTCCTTTATAAGTATAAAGGAGAAAATGCACTTATAGGGGGTGCTGTAGACAGAAAGTCAAAACAAAGGAACCATTTCTTAATACACTTTTTATTTCCAAGAATTTTTGAAAAGAAGTTAATGGAGATGGAAACATTTACAGTTGCTCATAAAATTGGCTGAATCTGCTGTTTAGAACAGACAAAAAATCAAAGTGAAAGTCAGTATTACTTGTTCTTTTAAATTATTAAGCATGGCTATGGTTATTAGAACATCTCTGTGCAACACTGATCAGGTGTTGATGTGTAGGGCCCGATGAATAAATGCAATTAATGCTCTGGTAACATGGTGGTTTCTGCTAGGGCCCGATGAATAAATGTAATTAATGCTCTGGTAACATGGTGGTTTCTGCTAGGTCAGGTCATCTACATTTGACCAGAAAGTCCATTTTGTATAATCATTATGGTGGTTGTCTGTGCACAGGAGGGCCAACCGTGACGGCTGCTCTGTAGCAAAACTGCCTTACTATACACTGATCATTGCAAACACAGATTCAGGATTGAAAAAAAAATTCTGAACTGCTAGTAAGCCTACAGAGATGAGAGAATCTTGAACAGATCTGTGTTTTTTCACAGTCTTGGCAGTATTGCTTAAGCAGTGTAGTGGATAACTAGAAGGAGGTGACTGGAAGTTGTTATATCATTGAACCATGGGCCTGCTGCTATGCATGCCTGTCTTGACCCCAACCAATTTCAACCTTTGGAACACTTTTTCAGGGTTTGTTTGCACCACCGGTTTGCAATGATTTCTTTACTTACAGTTGTCCCCTGAATTAAACTGCCTGCTTACATTCTGAACTTTGTAGAGATTTGATGAAAGATGTAGTCATGTAAATCCTTCACTGATATGCTCCTTTGTTGCAAAGGTAGTTGTGATTTGTGTAGAATAAAGTATTTCAGAGGCACCATTTCGCTGGATTACAAGCAGTCATTTTCCAACTAACAAAATATGCAAGGCAGAAACAAGTCTGCATTTGGAGCCTTTATGTATTGATATTTTTACATGTGTCGTTATACATATTTTGTGAATTTGACATATGCAAGGGTAATACTGTACATACTAAAAATGGGAGGTAAAGATGCAAGCATGCTTTAATTTTAGGAAGTAAATACAATAGATTGCCACAGAGTACAGTAGACTGGACAGCCACTAAGGAGACTTAAATATTAAGGTTAAGGAATGTTCTTAGCAGAAGTACTGCTTACCTTAGGAATGTGTATAAATTACAAATTATTACAGACCAATCTGGACAAGAGGCATGGTGAGGGGGGAGGGATAAAACCATGACTGCAACACAAACATCCTGGGTTCAACTGGGGGCATTGGTGCTGGAGAGGCTGGGCAGAGGAGCATGGGAGTGATCACCCAACACCAGCTCACGGATCCATCCTGAAGGGAGGGTTGCAGCTCTGCTCGCTACGTTGGTGATACCCATAGCAATCAGCCTTACAAACCTTTACTGCACAGTAGCGAGTTGCTTAATTAGGAGTTTGGGTATGTGCAGTAGGGTGCGTGTACCTCCTGAGAGTAGCTAACTTTGAGAACACAACTGCTGACTGACCTAATCTCGTTACCAAACTGTCACCTTCACTGGGGAATGAGTTGCAGGACAGGCTGTTGCTGCCATGGAGGAATGAATGGGTCATTTGAGGGCTTTAAAGGAAGCCACTGGATTCGCCCTACAGACTGCCAACATATATTATTGTAGATAACTGTAACCATCAGTTTGCAAGATATTTCACTGAAGAGAATATGCAAGATTTTGCATTTATCATTTTTCCCCCTGTCAGAATACATACTTATCTCCAGGGTCTGGACCCTCCTTAACAATGTTGCTGTTTCCTGGTGGAGTTTGTAGTTTTATTTTTGACACCATACCTAGCGTGTGTGTGTGTGTGTGTACAGTTGTGTTTGTGTTTTAGGTCTGTGTGTGCACGTGTGTATATATGTGCATGCTCATGTTTTTTGTGACCGTGTCTGTGTGCCCACATGCGATTTTGTTTGATGTGTGTGTCTGTTTGTACATATATAATTGCTTTTCCTCAATGGCTGTTGCTCTTTTCGTGAAAGAAAAATCTATTGTGTGGTGAGCCTTATTTTGAGGATTTTGTTTAAACTTTTAAATTCATACACTACATTTGTTTTTTTGTTTTTTTTATGTCCTACATGGACAGACTCAAAACTCTATCACAATACTCCATATCCTACATGCTGCTAAGAGGTGACCTGCGTTTAGCATGCAAAGCATCCTGGGACCCAATATTGATGGATTTACTGCACATCAGCAATTCAAATGGCATCAGAAATATACTCCAAGTCTAGTGCTCTAGATATCTTGTAGAAGACATTACTGTTGTGGAATAGACTCCCCATCCATGTAAAACAAAGCTCATCCATGTAGATATTCAAGAGTAACTTGGAATTATGGAAGGGGGAAAAAATGCACTAGGACTGCCCCCTTGTGCTATTAATGGACAGAGGCAGCTCTTAAATGTTATATCTCATGCATGGGTCCTCTTGAATTCTCTCTGGTATGATACCAGTTATTCGCATTAGTGCTAACATATAATTAATCAACCATTAAATGGGTAAAGCCAATCTTGCACCAAATGAGACAGATTATTTCAAGCACCAAAAGGGAGATTGGCTAGGCTTAAAATAGCACACAAGGGCAGCTAGTCTAGTACTTGCCTATAAATCCACAACTAAAGACAGATGGGTGACAGCATTTGCATCCAGGAATTACAAAAAGCCCTTCCTTTCAATCTCAGTTTTCCAATACCCTTCTCTGCTGGATGCGCCATTCTGTGAAAAGAAAGTGTAAGCCTCATAAGCAAAAAAAAGCCATCCGAGGAGTCCCACTTGACTGAAGAGAGAATATGGATATTACTTCAGATTCTTTATAGTGAGCCCCCCCACAAAAAAATACAAAGGACCATGGACCCATTTTGTTCTTGAGCAGCTTTAATGTATTCATCCAGACGGAAAACTTCCAAATGGTTTGTGTGCACTTGGTCAGTCTTAGCCTAGCAGAAAAAGACTAGATGTGCTCTCTGAACCTCCAGGATGCCTTCCCTCCACATCAAGATCAGGAGAGAGTCCAGGATCTGGAGAGTCCAGGATCTGTGCTTCAGCCATTAACAGTTCCAGACTTTACCATTTTGTCTCATCTCAGCCATTACCACGCTTGCCAAATGCATGCCTGTGTATGTCTGTGAGGGGATTCATTTATCTGCTTGTTTTATTCTTTGCAAATAATTTTCA
Organism: Protopterus annectens; assembly: GCF_019279795.1. Lineage (NCBI taxonomy): Eukaryota > Metazoa > Chordata > Ceratodontiformes > Protopteridae > Protopterus > Protopterus annectens. The sequence goes on along the minus strand of NC_056731.1, from coordinate 450,288,949 downwards.
ATGTGGCCAAGTCCCAGCTACAACCTACTCAGGTGCTCACATGTATAGGCTGCAGTATGGACAATGTTATGCAGAGCAAGGCCGCCTAAGGATAGAATACTGTTTCTATTCTTCATCTCTGTCATCTCAGTAATGGGTGTCGTGGAAGTGACCATTCCTATGTTTTCTCATGGGAGATGTCCCACAAGAGGCATCTCCCATGAGGAAATGCGAGATTCCACACAAGGAACTTGGTAACAGTCATCAAGGACATATCTACCTTTCAGCAAGATAGGCATTTCAGTAGGCAAACTAATCAGGATGTCTGAATATAATCAGAACTCCTCATCTTCATCATCAACCCCCTTTTTCTCATTTTCGACATGGAGTTGAGATGTTGTGCCACTGGTCAGTTCACCCTATTCAAGGCCACTCTCTTCTTCGACAGTTATGCATCACTTTTGCAGGTCTTCTATTACACACGCCATTCACCTCTGAGTGCCCTCGTTTCCACTTGCCTTTTCCAGTCTCTCTCAGATCTTCTTCACTGGATTGTCTTCTGCTTTTCCGCACGTGCCCTAACCACTGTAATCTGGTCTCGAGCTTTTCTGCAACTGGAGCTACTGTGGCATCTGCTCTTATGCCCGCATTCCTTCATCTGACCCACAGTGTGCATCCTACCACCCATCTCGGGCACTTCATTTCCATCACCTCTAGCTATGTCAACTGCTCTGCCTTTACTGCCAAAGTTTTTGTACCACACAGTACTGGTCACACCACTGTTTGGTACACCTTACTTTTAAGCTTCTTTGGCATTCTTCTGTCATACACTACTCCTGACACTCTGTGTCAGCTGGCTGCCTTCTGATTCTGGCTTTGACCTCCTCATTCAGACTTCCCTTCTCCTCAACTACTCCACCCAGACACTTGAAGTTGTTAACCTGTTCCACTATTTTCCCTTCTATTTCAATTATTGTCTTCTTCTCATTTCCCCCATTTACTGCCATTACAACTGTCTTTATCTGTACTCAGATTCATCCCATGTGCCTTCAGTTTTGCATTCCATTCCCCTACCCTCTGCTCAAGTTCTTGCTCAGAGTCTGCCTATAATGCCACATTGTTTGCATACAACAACTTTGTTGATCTATCCACTATGACCCGTTTGCTAATGTAGTCCATCACTAGTATGAACAGCAGTGGGCTCAGCTGAACCCTGATGCACATCCACTCCCAATGGGAATCTCTCTATAAGACCAAACACTGTTTACACTTGGGTCATTGGGTGTTTGCATTAGTTCTACCAGTGTCTTGAGTCTTTAAACCACTGCAGGACTGCCCAATTCAGCTTTCTTGAGACCTTATATGCTTCTCCAAGTCTAGGAATGCTCAGCTGGACAAATTCCACAGCTTCTTCTCAAGTATCTGTCTCACTGCAAACATTGGGTTGGCTGTGCTGCATCATGATCTGAATTTGAACTGCAATACAATCTGAACATAATCAGAACTATTTCCTCACATCAACATACTGGAGGTTAGAGCACATCTGTTTGACCATGCAACCATTCCAGGACTCCTTCACAATGGGGATTCTTATTATACAGAAAAAACACATGGCAGTTGGTGGTACATCAACAAACATGGGGCAACTAATCGTACCCTCTGTGATGGGAGGTTGCAAGACTGTGGGAATGGACAGCCTTAAATTGTTTTTTGTTGCTATCCACACCTCTGGGGAGTTTCTTCCTTCCTGCCTGCTGCTAGCCCACTGTACTCAATCAATTTTTTGGTAGCAAGGAAGATTTTCTGAAAATGGGAGAACTCATGGTGATTTGTTTGCTTTAATACCTGTATCAAGTGCAGGAACTTCTATCTTACTCCACTGCTTGGAAAACCCCTTGACTGACACTGTTGTATGTAACTGCCATCCAAACTCCTCTTTACTTTTGGTTCACCTCCTATGATATGAAGATTCAGCCAGAATTCAAAACTCCAGAAAGTATTAGTCATCCTCCTCTGTCCTTATTGGCTGTGGCATATATGGTTAAGTCTTCTATGTTATCTTTTGAAGAAGCTGTTCTTGAGTACCTCAAGAATATTTCTGACCCATCCTTTGGGACAGGGCTGACTTAAGACATTTATTCCCTGTGGCTTACTGTTTGGCTTCTCCACTTCAAACTGTTGTTTTTAATCTCCTTAATTTTCTAGCACATTGACCAGTATCCTCTCTTCATCCCAAAAGCTCAACTTGAAAAATACTTAAAGGGACAAATAGACTTATCTGTGTGACTTAACTCCCGGGGCTTGGATACCTTTACAGACGCTCTCTCTCTGCTGTTCTGGACTACTTTTTGCTGATATATTTGAAACAAGTCCAAGTTATTTTTCAATTAAAGTGTATTTGACTGTCATCTCTTACTTTTGGCATTGAGTAAACACTTTAAAAAAAATTGCCTCTGATTCCTCATATAACCTCCTAATCAACCTTATAATTTTATCAGGGAATACAGACACTTCCATTCCCCTACTCATAAAATTGCAGGATTACTCTCTGGAATGCTTTCTGCATAAAGGCCAACCAACAATGGTGGTATTTTCTGACATTCTGCTTCCCTCGGGATCATCATTGTTCTGTTAATTTTGTCAAATGCTTGCCTCCCCTCCATTCCCCTACTCATAAAATTGCAGATTACTCTCTGGAATGCCTTCTGCATAAAGGCCGACCAACAATGGTGGTATTTTCTGACATTCTGCTTCCCTCAGGATCATCATTGTTCTGTTAATTTTGTCAAATGCTTGCCTCCCCTCCACAAAACCACACTGGTCCACATCTATCAATTTCTGCATCACCTTTGCCATTCTTTTAACCATTACAGACAAACACACTTTAAAATCATGGATTAGAATTATTTGTATTAGTAAAGATGCAATCCTAGCAGCAGAGTCGATTATGACAAAACTGTGTTAGAAGGGCAAGGTACTAAGACGGCAGAGTGTTTGTAGAAATTAATTATTCACTGTACACCAGGCAAAAGAGGAGCAAATTTATTACAGCAATCGGGGAATGTAGAGAGGCAGATGTGAAATTCAACTTGCTCTATCCAGCTTTCAAACAGAAGGGGACTCTGCTTGTTCACTTCTCCCAATAGTAAAGCTCATTTACAAAATATGCGAGAGAAACATTTTACAATAAATTTCCAAAGGAAAATGTTTGCGAGAGAGAGAAAAAAAAAACACATGTGTTAACTAAAAAAGGGCAGGAGGACATTGGAAATAAACCAGAGACTAGATATAGGAGATGAAGATCAAGGAAGAAAACTAGCAGCTGGGAAATTAATGAATAAATGTAGGATTACAAAGCATCAATTACATTTGTGAAATATGGTGGAACAAGAAAACATGGAAAGATTGGACTTTTTTGACTTGTTAAACTTGTAGGCGATGCCAAAGCATATGCCCTATTTCATGTCATTAATATTTGTAAGAACATTAAGGAGAGGGAAGAGGAAGCAGGCAACTGTAACTAAAACAGTTCTTGTTTTAATAGAATTTTTATAAAACATGACATACTCCCATTTTATAAAGTTAAGCCTTTTCATTTATTTGTGTGTGCAATAGGGATAGTTCACATCCAGTAACTTTCAGATCACACTCCAATGATGACTAAAATAAAAATGCTGGGTAATGAAATAAAAAATGAGAGAGTGGTGCTTCCCCGCCTATCTGTTAAACACAGAGGAATTTAAGGAATGGGTAGTGAAAATTATTCAAAAGTTACTATGGAAAATAGAACTTTCTTTAGAAGCTATAGTTAAGGAGTTGGACAAAATGAAAATGTTTAAAAATGGTAGAAATAGTAGTAACGGGCTACTCATAAGGGAAGAGGATTATGCTGGCATGTATTTATATTCCACCTAAAACCAGTACAATGGAGCTTAAGAAACTTATGGGATAAATAATCAGCTTTCAGCAGGGAATATTACTTATAGGTGGGGACTTGAATTTGATTTGCAACAGTGAAGGGAAAATATAACAAAAGAAGGTAGATTTTCGAAGAAAACATTTAGTATGGAAGATAAGAATTCAGTAGCAGGAGTTCAGATAGAATTTATATATTATCCCCCCAAATGTGCAAAAACCTGAGCTAGGCTAGACAGAGATTACATTTCACAGGAGCATATTCATTTAATTGAAAGTTTTGATACGCATCAAATAACTGAAACAAAAATGCAGGGTAATGAAATAAAAATGAGACACTGGTGCTTCCCCACCCATCTGTTACACTAGGAAGAATTGAAGGAATGGGTAGTGGAAATTAGTCAAGAGATATTGGGGAAACTAGAACTTTCTTCAAAGAAACAGCTAGGAAGTGGGATAAAATGAAATGAAGTTTATTTACTTTTTTTTTAAATTTCTACCATTTTTAAAGGGAGATACGGTTAAGAAGTAACAAGATTTTTTTGGAGGCACTGACAAAGATTCAAATACTGCAGAATAAGAGGAATCTCACAGGACAAGAAGAGGTGCAACTGTTTTTGATAATTCCAGAGCACAAAATGTTTTAACACAACAACTCAGGCAACAGAAAGTAGAAAGTGCTGTTGCAAAGCTTAGGGAGCCTATAGAAAGGAAAATAACTACAGATTCTATAGAGGTATTAGAAACATTTCATAAATTTTATGAAAATTTGTATAAAACAGATAAATGTGGAAATCAAGAAAACACACAAATGGAAATATTTATGAAAGAATAAAATCAGTCAAGTTTAGAGGTAGATGAGGCTCAATTATTAACAGAGTATGAGAAGAAGAGATAAAAATGGTGATATACAACCAATCTACAGGAAAGACTCCGTGAATAGATGGTATTCCTTTTGAAGTTTGTAAGCTAGGAGGGAAGAAAGTGATAAAGATCTGGAAAGTTTTGTTTAACAGTATTTTAAGAGTAGGAAAAGCACTAACATCCTGGAAGAAGGCTATGGTGGCTGTAATACCTAAAAATGGTAAAGATCCATAGGATCCAGCTTCATATAGACACATTTCGATTCTAAACCATTATTATAAAGTGTTTACTAAAAGAATGGCAAAGGAGATGCCAAAACTGATAGATATGGATAAATGAGGTTTTGTGGCAGGAAGGCAAACATTTGACAATACTAACAGAATGATGATGATCCAAAGAGAATCAGAATGTAAGAAAATATCACTGGTGTTGGTGGATCTTGATGCAATATACGTGGGACCCAAGGCAAAAATTAAAGTGTGGGGGTCCTCTCTGATAACTTTTGTTTGAGCAGAGAAACCAGACACGTGTATTCTCTCCCCTTTGTTATCTACATTATATTTAAAACCACTGTCAAAGAAAATAAAGGATTCAGAAATTCAAAGATATAATTTGCTATGGCAAATCAAGAAAACTCTGCTTTATTTGCAACTGATATTACTTTGTAACTGATAAAATCAGAAAAGCATATTTCAGTGTTGTGGAACATTCTGAGGCAGTTTCAAGTTTTTTCGGGATACAAAATTAATGAAGATAAAACAAAGGCAACAGCTGTAAGCTATGTATCTGCATGCAAATTGGTTCAGCAGTACCCATATTTATGTGGACATGATAAAATAAGTACTTAGGAATGCAGTTAAAAAGGATTCTGTTTTTGGCATCTAAGGATATGTGGGAAGAGACTAAACAAAAGATATACAAAAACTGAAAAACTGGAAGCTCTTTTTTATGGATAGTGAGATATAAGGAATGAAAATGTTTTTAGTCCCTTAAGTTTTATACACAGGTGAGGCAAATTTTTATCACCTAAAGGAGAAATTGTGGATAGCAATTAATAGAGAGTTGAAGGACTTTATCTTGGAGGACAAGAGGGCAGGAGTCAAGTGTGATAAGTTGATCCATCCAAGAGAAAAAGGCAGTTTAGGATTACCCGACTTGAAGGGGTATTTCAGAGCTACATAGTCAAGGCTGCTATACATAGCACAAGCAGAAAGCTATAATTCAAAGTGAAACGGGATGATGATGAAACAGGGGAAGCTCAAGGAAAGAATGGGATGTTGGATGCAGATCCTTAGAGAGAGTAACAATAACAATAGCCATACAGTATTGTAAGACCTAAGCCAACATGGGAATGAAGAAAGAACATACCACGAATATGGGATGACTGCAATTAAGGGACAGGCAAGAGGGAGCAGGACTTGACAGGAGAAAACTGGCGAAATAACCAGGTACTGGGAACAAATAATTAAGACAGGAAAAGGTAACAGAATGAGAACAGGCCAAAAGTTAAGTTGGACTGCAGACTAGAGATTGCCTTCCTTATCAATGATTATCAGAGTATAGGAAAAGTGAAAGAACAGGGAGATCCTACATGAAAGGCCAGCAACTGTAGAGTTTTTAATAGAATTTATAACAGAGGTTGCTGTCAAAAAAAGGATAATTAGTAGGGCATATAAAATACTGCATGACACTGACGGGAATCAATCAGAGGAGGTCAGAAAGAATTGGGAAGAGAAATTAGATAAACAATTAACAAAGAAACAATGGGAGGATACATGTATGGCTCCCAAATATGCAACAAAATCTAGAGGATTTAGGATCTTTGCTCATAAGTGTTTGCATAAGTATTTTTATATCCCAGACTCCAAAGAAATCTTCCTCGGGTAGATTGCAAATGTTGGAGGTGTGAAATTCCCTGCAGACTACTCAGTCAGAAATACTGGGTGAGCAAACTGGTGTAATTAAGGAAATGACTTTTTGAGCTGTGATAGAGAATTGGAATTTCCTAGACATAGTAAGGCCTTGCTAAGTTTAATTCTGGTGGCTGTTAAAAAAGCAGATACTAAAAAATAGAAATCAAAAACTACTAATAGTGAATACAGTAACAGGGTTAAAAGAATTGAAAGTGGGATCTTTAGAAAAGGGTAGGAGCAAATTACAAAGAAAAAGTGGAATGATATGTGATGTATAATGTTGCAACTGAAAACATGTCAGTATTGTTTGCTCATGTTATACGTGATAATTCAATAAAGATGTTTCTTGTTTTTAAACAAATACATAAACTATGTATCACATACCTGTTATTTTATCATGCCCTGTGGCCTACATTAAGGATAAATAGCAGTATAACCAATAGCTTGCAGTCATTGTTCAATAAAGCTAAAATGTCTCCAGTCTGCCAATCACCTTTCCATAATTATATATGACAATATCATCAATGAAATAACCATCAACTTTTCTATGCCCTGTCTTGTATATGCCATTAAAGTCCCAAAAAGTAATACTTTCTCTGGTCAGTACACAGCTATAAAATGTAAATAGGAACTTTATTAATAACAAATAACGGTACTTGCGTATTATCGCAGCCAGATTTGTAACGCTGTCTGACTCCTAATGTTTTCTTGAAAGGAGTGAATGTTTGAGTAAGGTGGTGTCTGTTGACTCCTACTGATAGGTTTTGCCAGTTAAACATGAGCAGGAAGAAGAAACGGAAGCCGGACTTTGGCAGGCAACTGCAAGAGGGACAATTTCTTCATGCATGCATTTCTTTTTTAAAGGACAGCGCGTAGAACCATGTGCTCTATTACACTGACCACAGATTCAGGGCGACTGTGATCCACTATGTGTTTTAGACAAGTCAAGCTCCTTCTTAAGGCTTTTTGTGAAAGTGTACAAAATGTACGGTACTAGTATCTTTGACATCAGCTTAACACCAATGTGGCTTTTCCGTTTTTCTGTTTGACGGACCAAGCAGCTCAGTCTTCAGATTATTAGCTTCCAGTCTGCAGTCCTGCTTTACGCTGCTGTAAAGCACTCTGAATGGTAGGTTAACATCAGTCTTACACACCGCTATCCCGTCGAGGAGGATTTCAGTGTTGTTTTCTGTTTCAGAGTGAAAGTGATGAGATGCTGTGGAAAACTGAAGTTAACTTACCATTCAGATTTGTCGTTTACAACAGCAGAAAGCAGGAGTGCAGACTTGAGACTAATATCTAAAAGACTGAGCTGCTCACTGAATTCACCGCTTTAAGTCTTTAAAGCATGCTACTCGCAAAGTCTAAAATTTTAACCCTTAATCATCTTACAAACCCACCACCAATATCCTAGAAGACTTTTTAACAGTTCACCTTTCCTGAATACTCTTATTTGTTGTAGTTTTAGTAAAAGAGAAGAAAGTATACCATGTCGCAAAATCTGGTTGCGATAATACGCAAGTACCCAAATAATTTTTTGCTTTAACCTTCTGCTATCCAACCAATGCTCTTTTGGATGTTACAGTCTTATACCACCCAATTTACCTGTATTTGCTTTACCACTACTTTTATGGTCCCTTATTCTTGACAGGTTTAAACCTTCAGTTATTATTATCCCTTTACAGTCTTATACCACCCAATTTACCTGTATTTGCTTTACCACTACTTTTATGGTCCCTTATTCTTGACAGGTTTAAACCTTCAGTTATTATTATCCCTTTACTATACTATGCCCCATACACTCCTCCCACTGTCTTTTAATACTCCTCTACATCCCCTTCTTCTCTGTTATGGTTACATCTACACGTCTGCTCCTCACTTCAGCTGCAAAGAATGCTATTTTTACCAACATAGCCTTTACATTATTTTCTCATCTTAATGGTTTTCTTTAAACTTCTCCCTCATATTTTTCTATTACCAATAAAATATGCTAATCCACAAGGACACTCCTTCCTTGTACCTCCTTGTCTGGGACGTCTACAAACTCAAAACTTGCAAAGATGTTTTCCAAATTCTTTTAACCTTCAGCAACCATTTCCTTCCTTATACTTAGGCCTCAAATAAAAGATGATCAGATGGTCTGTATACTTCAACAAAACTGGTTATTTGAGAATGCATACTATATTATAGCCAATAATTCATACCAGATGCATGCTTTCCTATCTTACATGTATTATGCCATAAATTTTAATCTTCTACACCTGCACCTCTTTAGTGACCTGTAGAAAATTAGTCTCCAAATTTCCAGCACTTCCACTGTCCATTTTACAACAACCCAGAACGGCCCTCATCCAAAAATCAGAAAAGGAGGAAAAGCATTTAAAATTATTTTGCTGCTTACTAATCTTCTGTTTAAAAGAGTCTTTGAAGAAAACAGCAGTTAATTATCCCGACAGCCATGTAATTGATCTGTAAGTTAAGCATTAATGAATCCTCTTACACCAAGATGTGGACTGGAAGGTGTTAAAAACATATGAAAAGAATTTTCAACTCTCAGACTTTATCATTACTGATAAAATCTAATTTTACCAGTAACCATAGCAATCTGGTGCTTATTATTTTATTAGTTATGCACTGAACCTATACGTTCTTATCTTGTGTGTCAGACAGCATCTTGAAGCTGGAACAGCTAGAAGAGAAAAAAGGTGAAGGTTGGGCTAGGAAAGAAAGGGTAGCAAGATTAGAAGGTAACTGAGTAAAGTAGGGGTAAGGGTAAAAGAAGGAATGGATAGCAAACAAAGGATAGAGTAAATGCGAGAACATTTTGAGGAAATCTATAAGAAGCATCTTCAATAAGTAGAACTTCAAATATGGGAGAGAAACACTGATCACTACAGTTTCTAAACTGCTTTTCATGGACAACAGTCAATTACCATAGGGGTGTTAACTGGCTTGCTCAATTAAGCACTTATTTTTTAATGTAAAGTTCACTTGGTTTTATTTATGTATTTGTTTGTTTAGGTTTTGCTCCCATAGTCTGTCTCCATCAGTCCACCTCTCAGTTAATTAGTCCATTTGTTCCCCATAAAAGTCAGGAAGAGATGACAGAAAGGGACCATAATTTAGGCAGCCATTAGGGGTAGTTAGGCTTTTGTTTTTCTGGAGCCCTCACCCCAAAACAAATGCCCAGTAACAACCCATGGGTTTGGTGTGCAGTGGATGACAGCAATGATGTGTCACTTGTTTCTGTGACCGATGTAACTCACCAAGACAGCCCTGCCCTCTTGAAGACAGTAATCCTGTTAGGTCTACAGTCTACATGGGAACATGCACCCTGGATATGCACTCCCTCCCCCAAAGAAGCAAGCTTGCCAAGCAGCGTCACTCCTCTCCTTCTTCATACCAGCTGCTGCAGACATGAGTCAGTAACTAAACACCAGATACCTTTTTAGTCATGGAATTATCCCTATAAAGCAATGCAGCCAACTAATACTTTTTTTCATATTAAGTAGAGATGTTCTTGGATGTAATGCTATATGTACATATCTGTACACATTTTGGAAGGAAGTAATGTTGAGTGATATATTAATTTAGAATGGAAAATATTTTCCATCCACCTGCTTTCTCCCCAAAATTAAGGAATATCCTGGAAATTTATGATCTGCAAAAATTTATATTTTAATAAAAAACACGTTTTAACATTTCTCTGACCACTACAAAATTTGGGGTTCTGAAGATGCACAATAGAATAATGGAAAATAAAAGTTTTAACTCAGGCAATTAAATGAAACAGTATTTCACAATGGTTGAGGGTGTGGACCATGGATCACACACAAAGCTAAAAATAAAGACAAAGGCCAAAATCAAGAACACATTCTATTTGTATTACTCATTTACAAAGCTGTTAGAATAAGAATGCCTGATCTAACATGTAATATCTAAACAATAAAAGCTGTCCACATGTGAATTAGCAGTTCTAGTTATGACAGATGCATTTACGTATCTCGAATGGAATAAAATGTTAGAATAAGAATGCTTGTATTAGCATGCAATTTCTAAAGAATAAAAGAGCTCCACCTGTAAATTGCTAGTGCTATTTGGTGACATCTATGTTTAAGCACCTCAGTGCTTTCCCCTTGTTTACTTATTTTATTTATTTAAATTTGTTGACTGGGAGTGTCCGACTGAACGTGGGTCCATTTTCAGCGGAGGCCTGGGGAGAAAAGCTCCACAGTTAAAATAAACAGACAGTAGTTACATTGGATTACATAGCGATTAACAATTTAACATAGAAATTACTTACAACATATTTACAGATGAAGAACATAGTACATCAGTAGACAACTAGAATCTTTATCTGTGAAGTACATAACAGGCATTAACAAATGTAATAATGAGAAGTTCCTGCTGTATAATAAGTACTACGCTTAGGAGCATCTGAGCTTGCTATCATCAAGGTAGTTAGTGGAGTGGAAAGATAGGTAGTAGTTGGATGGGGTGGATGATATTAGAGTGGGAGTTGCAAGGGCAACTGTGTTAACAATACAAGCCGTAGCGGAGCACATAACACCCCAAATTCCAATAACTTTACTGGAAATCAAGACCAACAGTAGTACTCGCTTTTCTTTCCTACTAGGTTACCTTGAAGATAGAAAGAAAACAAAAATGAAAATAATACTGGCATTCTAGGTCGTATTAATGTCTCTGCAGTACTCTTTAACAGTTACAACTAGTTTTTATTTTTAATTTTGTTCATACCAAATACGGTCTGCATTTACATTTAATAGCTACACTCAAAATTACTGCTAACTTTGACAATTTCTAGACAGTGCATGAATTTTTCTTCCAGTGGCACTCACTGGTTTGAGTTATTTGTCATATTTTAAAGACAATGCAATTAAAAATGTCTTACTGTAGCACAAAACGGTGATTAAATTAAATTTTCATCACAAAAGAAACCTCTTGAATCCCTCATGACAGTCTACGTCTACTTGTAATGGAAAAAAAAAAAAAAAGATTAGCATTATGACCACATTGTCCTACCACCCTATCTGGCTAATTTGAAAGCTTCCCCAATACTCCTAATCTCTAAATATACCATTTCTGCAAATGCAGAAACTGACGAGAGAAATACACATTTCTCTTCCCTCTGATTTGGTGCTACAGAGACTCTACACTTACAGATCAATGATGTGGGAGTAGTATCCCCTTATCAGGGCAAATTCACATTAGTTTATCGAAATAGCCTAACAGGCGCATGACAGCCCTCAGTAAACCGTGAGTAGTACACCAAACTCTGTAGGTCGACCATTTCTGTCACTGGTATTGTGTCATCACTCTAAAGTGCAAAGTAACACAGATGTAAGTTTCTAAAGGCTTACAAGATTTATGGATTTACTGACCAAAAACCTTAAAATGTAATAGGCTAGATGATGCAAGAGCTAGAAAACAAATCTCTAAAGAAACTATTGTGACATTTCATGCAAAACCAACATGGCATACTGCAAGGATGCTGAAAAGGGCAGAAATGCCTCTGAAGGGACGAAACAGATAAATAATGCCTTTGTTATATGTGACAATGTATGGATTATTTTGCAGGGATGAAAACATATTATGGGAAAGGGAAATGTTGGTTACCTTTAAAAGTAACTTTTCACTTGCAGGCATGCTTAAAATTATATCATGCAAAAAAAAAAAAGAATAAGAAGAAAGCCAATCACAAAGAAAGGAAGGCTACTGAGGAACTACATTGTAACTGACAAGGAAGTTTTAATTAAACTTGTATCCCCAACCTTCTACTAGACAAATAAATAAACTTATAAGAGACAGACTATGGTGCTGCATGACGTCACTCAAAACAGGAAGAGCCTATAAACTGAGATAGTTTGGGCATCAGACTAACACATCTAAACAAAATCAAAACTAGACTTGACAACCCTCATACCCCTCCTAATGACGACTGTTAATGAGAAACTGCCACCAAAAATACACCACAATCTATTTTAAATATGTTACACATCTCTGGCAAAACGAGACACCTTTTCTTCCTACTCTCTCTCGGTAGTCTAAATCACAACCACAACATTGATACTCACATTCCCGATGCAGTCTGTCAGATTCGGTGGTGGTCCTTTGGGCTTAGCTTTCCCGAAAAGTCGATTCATTGTTTCCAAAAAGAGCACTAAAAAAACAAAAACAAAATACTAAAACGCAACCACTCAGCTGACGTTACTTTGTGTTAATAGTCACAAGGTAACCCGGAAATGTCTGCGCACTACAGTATCAACCGGAAATTGCAGATCAATTATGAACGGCGTGTAAAGGGCGGATCTTTGGTTTGGTTTCATTAATGTTGGACAAATAGGGCTACAGAGCGTGCGGAAATATGGTTAATGGGGAACCACACCCCGAAACCGATCAACTTTCTTGCGGTACTTATCATATTTCATACCTCTCAACTGTCCCTGATTAAGATTTTCAGGTATTTCCCTGATTTTGACTCAAATTTTATCTCTGTCCGTCTCATAGCTCTCAACCTTCCATGTCCAAAATGAGGAACACTAGCCCTCATAATGTGGAACAAATGGGCAAAATGTGGAACACATACTAATGGCTTACTAACAATTTCAACTAGGAAGGTCATAGGATGGTTAGAATATGCCGGTTTTACTTATAAAGAAGATGAATTAATGAGATTGATTTCTATTTACAATGGATTTCTCTTAAAAAATTCTTAACACCGAATGTGTGACAGAGTCTTTCAATGTGGAACTTTGAGGAACTTCGAGAAACATGAACTTTTTAAGACCCCAAATGAGGTACGTTCCTCGTAATGAGGTACACTTGAGAGGTATGGTTAATCCCTCCTAAGACTGGTGACTTTTGGGGAAAAAAAGTGAAGAATTACTGCTAATAAATAATGGCGATAATTAGAATTATAAACTTCTTTTACTTTATAAAATGGATATTAATTCACATTTTCTTATTCTGTCAATGTCTCTAACAGTAATAATATTTTACAAGTGTCCCTGATTTTGTTGAGATTTGTCTCTGATTGGTTCAGAGCTATAGTAATGCATATTTCTCAACTGAATCAGGAGCAAACCTCAAAAGAATTGAGACAAATCAATAAATAATCAGGAACACTTTTTAAACTGTTGTTGCCATTAACTTAATTTAAGGGGGTAGCCACAGTGATGTATCGGTTAGCATTGTAGTCTCAGAGCAAGAGGTTCTCCAGTTCGATTCCTGGCTTCTGTGCGGGGTCTGTATGTTTTCCCTCTGGTCACATGGGTTTTCTCCAGGTGTTCTGGAGCACATGCAGTAGGTGGATTGGACACTGTAAATTGCCCGTAGGTGCGAGTGAGTGGTACGAATTAAATACTGCAGCAAGGCTAGCCGCCCAGCGGTGTAAACCTTGGCTCGAGATGATTGTCACTGCTGAAGTGACACCCATGTGCAAAATGGGAAAAGGGGTTGAGGATGGATTGAATGCTGTTAGCTTAAGATGCTGACTTACTGGGAAAACTACTCATGTACCAACTCCTTCACTCAACATTTTCTGGAATTCATAAATTCCAGTGCCCTGGATCAACTTATCCACACCCCCACCAGGGGCAACAGTATTCTAGACCTAGTCATTATCAACATGAGTGACTGGTGTTCCACACCTGAAGTCAACTCCTCGTTGGTCAGATCCGACCATAAGCTAATCACCCTAGATATCCGCATCCCGCCCCCACCCACCATTAAGGAAACCACGGTAAAAAAATTCTCCAAAGCCAACTTCATGCTTCTTAAGACAGAAGTGGTGAACTTCATGACACCCATGCAGATGGACAGTACAGTTACGACTACTGAATCCTACACAAATGCACTCTATCAGCACTTACACGAGTGCATGGATCGTGCTATCCCAAACAGAACCAAGACGCTATCCTTCAAAAAAAGGAAGCCAATCTGGTGGTCCCCTGCCATAAACAAACTCTACAACAGAAGGAAGAAACTGTTGCAAAAGAGAGTAAAATCCCATGAGTGGAGGAGCTCCCTGATCAGCCTCAGTAAGAAGCTTTGATCCCGTATAAGATCCTCCAAAGCTAGCTACGAAAGCAAAATCGCCACTGATCCTAACTGCAACCACAAAGCATTCTAGAGCTATGTCAAGAATCTCAATGGCAACATCCAGATTTGCTCTGAGGTACAGCACAATGGCACGAATATTACAGAACCAACTGATATTGCCAACATTCTGGCAGATAGGTTCAGTGCTAACTTTACCCCCCTCTCACCCCCTAAAGGGCCCATATCTATACAGGAAGAATGCAGAGTCCCTGTAATCACATCTATACAGGTAAAAGCTGCACTCTCTAAAACCAAAAACACAGCATCCATTGGACAGGACAACATCCCAGACTGCGTTTTACACGAACTTCAGAATGAACTTGCTCCCCATCTAAGCACCATGTTCAATCATAGTCTCACGTCAGGCTTTCTGCCCACTGAATGGCGCACAGCAACTGTTATTCCACTCCACAAAGGGAGAGCCACCACTGATCCTGGGAACTATCGCCCTATTAGCCTGACAAGCCTGGTGTGCAAGGCCATGGAACGTATCATCATGGAACTCATAAACAAAGACATTGGTAACCTCCAAACTCTGGAACCCACCCAGTTTGGGTTTGTGAAAGGCAGATCATGCCTTCTGAACCTGATCGACTTCTTTGAGGCAGTCACCAAAGCCGTAGACGAGGGTAAGGTGGTTCACACAGCCTATCTTGACCTCGCCAAGGCTTTTGACACCATCCCCCATTCTGGAATTATAGCTAAACTCACTAAACTAGGTATAAATCCCTATGTCACAAGATAGGTTGCTAGCTGGCTCACTGACAGAACCTACACTGTAAACGTTGCAGACTCCACATCTGACTTCAAACCAGTAACAAGTGGAGTACCACAGGGTTCAGTCCTGGGACCTCTCCTGTTTGGTATCTACTTCTCTGAAGTACAGGCTAACACAGAAGGCCTCTGGCTAACGAAGTTCACAAATGACTGCAAACTAGGAGCCATAGTCGAGTCCCCAAATGATGTGGACATCCTACAGAAGGGCATCACTGAGACAAATGCCTTGTGTCAGAGGCATGGCCTCAAGCTCAATGCCAAAAGTGCATTGTAATCTCCTTTGGTAAAAACTCTGTACCCATGCGCTACCGCATAAACGGCAGTCTACTTAACACCGAATGTGTGATAAGATACCTTGGGATCCAGGTGGACAGGTCTTTCCTTTGATAATCACATCGCCACAGTGGTCAGGAAATCCTTCTATGTGGCACACCTCATCACAAAAGGGTTCTCATCCAGGAAAAAAGACGTCATTGTTCCCCTCTACTCGGCACTCATTAGACCCATTATAGAGTGCAACGCCCCTTTTGGAATGTACCTCACAAGAATCTGCAGCAGCTGGAAAGGCCACAGAAGTACCTTACAAAGAGGATTACTGGCCTTAAACAGATGCCCTACACCGACCGTCTCAAAAAACTCCAGCTTTACTCTGTAGCATATCGCCTACTCCGAGGAGATCTCTGCCTAACATATAAAGCTATGTTAAACCCAGAGCTGTTGGACATGCTACACCTAAAGAAATCCCAATCCCTCCAAGCTACACACTCTAGGGACCTAAACCTTGTCACCACAATAAACAGGACATGCTGGAGGGATAGATTCCTGTCCCGGAGACTTTCTATACTCTGGAACAAGCTACCCATCTATATCAAGCAAAGTTCCTCATTAGCACTTTTCAAGAAAAGTCTTGATGAGTGGATGGGAAATAGGAAATACTCCCCAGAGATCACTTCTGTGTCTCTGCTCAACAGGGGCACAGGAAATTAACTTTCTTGGGTGGCGTAAGCCAGGGAACCTTGTTGGCTAGGCTTACTTAGGCCCTTGGGCCGATAGCCTAGTACCTACCTATGAAGCTATGAGTGTGAATTAATATGCATTTTCTGAAGTTAGTCTTCACCTCTATTTATTAGCATTATTTACCAAAGTATAATTCACTACCATTTCTCCAAAGACCACCAGTTTTACAGGGGATTAAGAGGGGCACAGTTAAACTTTGTGCCAAAACCAAGGACAGCCCTGAAAATCAGGGACAGTAGCAGCATCTTCCTTAACAGTTCAGGAGAGTTCATGAAATAAGTATGTACACACCTGACCCAGTCTTACAAATATTTATTCATTATTTATTTGCTATTTGTTCACCAGGTAAATGGACTGGTTAATTGACCCTTTTCAGCCATGACCACATCTAAAAGAGCAGAAACTACATCATGGTCTTTCTCATCAAAAATATTATATACAGAATGAGTACTTAGCAAAGTTCAGAACATAGGTTCATAGGTAGGTACTAGGCTATCGGCCCAAGGGCCTAAGTAAGCCTAGCCAACAAAGTTCCCTGGCTTACGCCAACCCAAGAAAGTTAATTTCCTTACATAATGGTAATACTCACTGCAGATAAGGTAAGATTAAAAGATCCAATCAGAGTGCATTGAGAGAAAGGGAAAAAGTATATATGTACACAAAATTAAAGCTAAAAATGCATAAAATACAATGCAACCATATATATAATACTACGTGATATGGAATGGTAAGTTATCTAACTATTGTCATGGTAGCAGTTGCAGGTAGATTCAGTAATGAGATGCTCTTTAAGTGCATCTTTTAAGCCTTTAATGGTTTCAAAATGTTTGATGTCAGTAGGCTGGCGGTTCCAGGTAGCAGGTCACACCTACAGCAGTTTTTAAGATGAGGGCAACCTACAGATAAATTTAATTGCATACAGTTGTTCATACTTATTTTGTGACATTCTCCTTTTACTGAAAAGAGAAATGACCTCTTTATAAAGTGGTATGTACTAAACTGAAACAACAGAATTGTAGTTTACAGAGTTTTTCAGTACCTTGCATAGCATATAAATAATCTCAAAGTCCTGTACCGTATATATTAAACTATGTATGTTTCACAATGTTTTTGAAGATTTTTTTCTTTCTATTATCACTTTGTATTTAAACATATACTAGACATTCTTGTAATATTTGTTTTTTCATCTTTCCTGTGTTAACTTCTCTACATAAAAGACTGTCATCTTTCTTATTTGCATTGTAGATCCCAGGATCTGGCTGAACTCCCGGACTGTGGCTGTACTGTGTCCATTTGGGATAAGTCCACCACTGTGGTAAACAAACATAAATAACTAAAATAAATGTATAAAATACTTATGATTTTACTTTTGCAATTGAAATTATATGCACTCTAACTACTGAGTCACGGCTCTAAAACATAACAACATACTACTACACAGAAGAATCCTCTTATAAGCAGGCCTGAAACAGGAATGGCTTCTTTACCTGTTTACCATTACATGTATAATAGTTACAGACACCTGGCACATTTGCATTTCCCTGTTTCAGTCCCTTGTCACTCATTGCAGAAGATTTACTCTCGGGGCACCAGGTTTCAGTATTTGAAATCACTAGTACAAAGAGTTCCCTGCATTCTTTGGCAAGTTCTGATTGTAAACTTTCAAAGAGTTTAGTGGAACTTTTTCCAGCAGCTTGTGTTACGTGTGTGTGATTCCAGCTATACTGCTGCATATGATCATATTTGACAGCATATGATCTTGGTTGCGCAAGATGGACATATTTGCTGTTGTGACCTTTGTCCCAAATTCCATCACTGAGCCATCCTCACTGTCATCTTTCTGTAATACAAAATAACTTTTAACTATTTTTTCCATAAAACTGCTTGTGTTTGATTCTCTTTCTTCATAGAAGATCTACTGCCACTTGTTTCTTCCAGGAACAAGCAGAAAAGTGATGTAGGATGCTTTCTTTTAAAGCTCTTCCCCATCGATAATCAATAATTGTGCGAATGAAAGTCTTACCGCTTGTACTGGTGTATTTCTGTATTCTAGGAGATGCAATTAATAGTCCTGCTGACTTGGTTAATCAAATTTCTTTCCTTCCTTTGTTTGTTTGTTTGTTTCTTTCTTTCATCCAGATCATTCCTTTGACTTAACTATTCAATTGTGAGTGTTCAAACTTCCATTGTCTGATAAAAGGTTTAAGCTCTTTACATGTAAACTGCAAATCTTGACAGCTGTAAACATCTCTGAAGGGAACATATGGCCTAAGCAAATAAGGTGCTTGTTTCTCAGCAACTGGTCATCTTACCATGATAACATAAGAGATGCTGCATCTTTTAACTCTTGAATTTTTTAGCAGTCATTTTTAATTCCTTTACCAGCCATAACACTTCCAAGTCTTCCTCAAGCAAATCCTTTTCATATTCCTTAAGATATGCTGTATGGAGGGTATCTGCAATATGCATGTGCTTTCCTGGCATATACTGCACTTGAAGACCACATATAATAATATTAAAAACCTTCTTTGAAATCTCACAGGTGCCTTGTATGAGAAGTACTACTAAGTGCTTAATTTTTACCATGTCCCTGTAAATATGGATATTGCTGAACCAATTCATGCGTGGGTACATAATTTACAGCTATTGCGTTTGTTTAGCTTCATTCATTTTGTATCCCAAAAAGATCTGAAACTGCCTCAAAATGTTCCACAACGCTGAAATATACTTTTCTGATTTTATCAGGTATAAAATGATATCATCTGCAAACAGAGCCAGCTTTTCTTGATTACCATACCAATTATATCATTGAATTTCTGAGTCCATTATTTTCTTTGCCAATGGTTCTAAATATAACACACATAACAAAGGGGTAAGATGGTAAACCTACCTGTTTCTTCTGCTCAGACATAAATTATCTGAGAAGAACCCACCCACTTTAATTTTCACCTCCAATCCTCATAAATCCTCCTGATCAACCTTAGTTTTATCAGGGAATGCAATATGCTTCCATTGCCCTGCTCATAAACTCCCAGCTTACTCTGTGAAATGCTTCCTTTGCATCAAGAGCCGCTAACATCAGTGGTATTTTCTTACATTCTGCTTCCCTTTGGATCATCAATGTTCTGTTAATGCTGGAAGTCTAAATCTCAAAATGCACTCGCTCAAAGCACTCCTTAAAATGGAGAACATCAAAATTTGTGCTGCAACAGAGACCTGGTTCAAGGCAGCAGAAAGCACCCCTACACTACCAGGCTATAACTCATTCCATACCTTTCGGCCCCAGAACTTGGACTGAAGCTCCAAAGGTGGTGGTATTTCCATATTTATAAAGGATGCGCACACCTCTAAACTGGTAGCCCAACATTACACATCTGAGATACTTCAGGTGCAGCTAACACTGGGTAACACAGCGATTCATGTCATAGCCTGCTATAGGTCCCCAACCATGTCCCAAGACTCACTCACACTCCATGTTCCTAAGCACCCTGAAGAATATTAGGGTCCAACCTAACACTCTCATACTGGGCCACTTCAACTACCCCTCCATTAACTGGGAAAACTACCCATGTACCAATACACCTGCCCAACAATTCCTGGAATTCATTAATTCCAATGCCCTGGACCAGCTCATTCTTACCCCCACCAGAGGTAGCAACATCCTTGACCTGATCATTACTAACATGGGTGACGATTGCTCTACACCAATAGTCAACAACTCCCTGGTTAGATCCGACCACAAACTAATCACCTTGGACCCCCCCCCCCACACACACACACAAAGGTAATCACCATGAAAAACTTCTCCAAAGCTAACTTTGGGCTCCTAAAAACAGAGGTGGCTAACTTCACGGCACCCATGCAAATGGAGAATAGTTGCATGACTGCTGAATCATACACCAGTGCACTGCACGAACACATACATAAATGCATGGATCATGCCATACCCAATATAACCAAGACGCTCTCCTCAAAAAAAAGGAAGCCAGTCTGGTGGTCCCCTGCCATAAACAAACTCTACAACAGAAAGAGGAAACTGATGTGGAATAAGGTGAAGTCCCAAGACTGGAAAAACTTCCTTATCAGCCTCAACAAAAGGTTGAGATCCCTCATCAAATCCTCTAAAGCTAGCTATGAAAACAAAATTGCAGCAGATAGTAAAGACAACCACAAGCCCTTCTATAGTTATGTAAAGAATCTCCACGGCAATACCCAAATTTGCTCTGAGCTACTGCACAATCATAACTCTTATACTGAGCCAACAGATATAGCCAATATACTGGCCGACAGATTCAGTGCCAACTTTACCACTCTATCCCCCACCTAAGAACTAATCACAATACCAGTAGATTGCCAGGCACCCAGTATTACTGCTGCACAGGTTAAAACAGCATTGTCCAAGGCCAAGAATACAGCTTCTATGGGACCTGACAACATCCCTGGCTGTGTTCTACATGAACTACAGAGTAAACTGGCACCTCACCTGTGTGTCCTGTTCAATCACAGCCTCACCTCAGGCATTGTCCATACTAAATGGTACACTGCTACAGTCATCTCTCTCCACAAAGGAGGAGCGAATACAGACCCTGGGAACTATCACCCCATTCACCTGACGAGTCTGATATGCAATGCTATGGAACGCATCTTCATGGATCTATTAAACAAGGATATAGGGAATCTCCAAACTCTGGATCCTACACAGTTTGGTTTTGTGAAGGGTAGATCATGCCTGCTCAACTTGATTGACTTCTTTGAGTCAGTCACCAGAGTTGTGGATGAAAGCAAGGTGGTTCATACAGCCTACCTCGATCTGGTCAAGGCCTTTGATACCATTCCCCACTCAGGAATCATAGAAAAACTCACTAAGCTGGGCATCAACCCCTATATCACTAGGTGGGTTGCAAACTGGCTCACAGATAGAAACCACAGTGTGAAAGTAGCTGACTACAAGTCAGATTGCAGACCAGTCATGAGTGGAGTCCCACAGGGTTCTGTCCTGGGTCATCTCCTGTTTGGTATCTACTTCTGTGAAGTCCAGGCCAACACGAAGGGACTCTGGCTGACAAAGGTCACAGAAGATTGCAAGTTGGGACTTGCAAGGTAGATGGGAAATAGAAAATTCACCCCGGGGATCACTTCAGTGGCTCTACTCGACAGAGGCACTAGGAACTAAGGTCGAGTGGCACTATGCCAAGGTAATCCTGCGGGCTTTGTTTGTAAAGACTTCCCAAGTGATGTTGACATCTTACAGAAAGGCCTCAATAACACCAATGACTGGTGTCAGAACCATGGCCTTAAGCTTAATGCCAAAAATGTGTTATCATCCCTCTTAGGAAAAAACAAGTTCCCTTGAATTATCACATTAATGGTATTCCACTGAACACAGAAGGCATTATAAGAGGTCTGGGAACACAGTTTGACAGCAACCTCTCTTTTGACCACCACATTGCCACTGTGGTCAGAAAGTCCTTCTATGTGGCACATCTAATTGTTAAAGGTTTTGCATCCAGGAAGAAAGAGGTCATTGTCTCCTTGTACTCTTCCCTCATTAGGCCAGTCATCGAGTACAATGCCTCATTTGGCATGTACCTCACTAAACATCCGCAACAACTGGAGAGGCCACAATTGTACCTCACAAAGAGGATCTTAGGCATTAAACACTTGTCCTATATGGACAGACTCAAAAAACTCCAACTATTCTGTCTCATATCACCTACTTAGAGGCAATCTCTGCTTGACTTACAAAGCCATGTCTGACCCAGCTCTGTTAGAAATGCTACATCTAAAGAAATCCCAATCCCTCTGCACCACACACTCCAGAGACCTCAACCTCATATTACCACAATCAACAGAACATGCTGGAGGAACAGGTTCATAACCTAGAGACTGCCCATGCTATGGAATAGACTTCCCATATAAGTCAAGCAGAGCACCTCACTGGCCCTCTTCAAGAGAAATCTTGATGAGTGGATGGGAAATAGAAAATTCACCCCGGGGATCACTCCAGTGGTTCTACTCAACAGAGGCACTAGGAACTAAGGTCAAGTGGCACGATGCCAGGGTAATCCTATGGGCTAGGCTTGTAAAGACTCCAGGAGCATTAGTCTAGTATACACCTATGAACCTATAATATTGTCAAATGTTTGTCTCCCCTCCACAGAACCACATTGATCCACAGCTATCAATTTTGGTATCATTTTTGCCATTTATTTAGCCATTATAGACATAAACACTTTATAACCATGGTTTAGGATTGAAATAGGCCTGTATGAAGATGTATCTGATGGGTCTTTACCCTTTTTAGGTATTACAGTTGTGACGATGTGAGGTATTGCAAGCTATGCTAGGAGAAGTAGGGCAGTGGATGTGTAACATATGTCAGCAGAGCTAGCTGAAGTTTTGTAAAGAATTATATGTCATTGGTATAGCAAACTGATTTGTACAGATGTTTGTGTTGAAAAATGTATTTCTAAAGCTGCTTGTGTTAAAAATGTACCAACAGTGTGTCCTGCTGGACAGAAAAGAAATATACATGTATGTCAGATTGTAATATTGTCAACTGATTACATTTATATATTGTAACAAAGGATACTTGAAGAGAAGATGTTAAGCTCAACCCCAGCTAACTTTTAGAAAAACATCCTGAAATTAAATTACTTAATTTAGACCATAAAGATTGTATCTTGCAGTTCTGATTGCAGCCAGAAACAAAATGTCTGTGACAACAAGGAATAGAAATCCTGCTGCATTGTCCTTAGCAGTTAACTAATTGCTATCCTGGAAGGGTAGAAGTGTTGAAATGGTTTTATGGCTTCCAGATACTATAACACATCTTAGCAAAGCTCTGTTTGTGTGTATAACACATATGTGCAAGAGTCTGATTCAGTTTCAAGTAAAAGGAGGATAGTATAGGAACCAGAAGACAAATGACCAAATGTATGGGATATCACTCTGTAATCCATCACTGAAATAACGTTTTAATACTAGATGAAACAGAAGTCTCAGAGCAGTCTCTTATTGGAACTGGCAAGACTACTCACCCACTTCATCTTGCCTTGCTCTAGTAAGTGAACTAGGGAACAGTAATTCTTTAGTCAGTCAGAAAAATATAGTAAGATTAGTTAAGTAATGTTTTCTGTATCTCTGTGAACCTTCCCATCTGTGTTATGTTTACTATTTCCTATGATTGAAACTCTAGTGTTTATTGTAAATAGATATTTAGTACTCCCATGTTCTTTTATTATTTATTATTAAAATATTTAAACGTTTCATTGTGGTTGGTCCTTTAGAGAATATTTTAATCTTTGAGAGTACTTATATTTATTTGGTGACATTGTGGCTGTTTCCGAAACCCTTACTACATTGTTCAAACACTACCATTTGTATTTGTGAAGGATGCCAGCCCAGCTAGATAGAAGTTTGTAAATAATTCAATGTTCTTGTAAATATTAATATGATCCACAGGCTTATTTTACAAATGTAAGAAAACTGTGTTATGTGCTGAGCTTCAAGATTGTAACCACAGTGCACCCTGCTGGAAAAAAAAATATGTATAAACTCTATGCCAATGCAAATGTATGTTTTCATGGTAGAAATTGGGACATACAGAGTTAACTTGCAAACTCTGAGAAAATAAGTACAGAATTTTAGGACTGTGTGTTATCTCAAGCTAAGAGACAGGATGTCTAGGCTAGGAGTTTCTTTTTATTGTCTAAAGACAGAAATAATTACTAGGTTTCACATGTAAAGTGTTTTTGTATTGCTCTTGACTTCCTAGCAGCTGTACAACTGAGAGATAAGTATTTTTGACAGAGGCATGTTAAATTCTGTTAGTATCTGTTTAGCCTGGGAACTAGATGCAAGTGTCAAATAGTGATGACATCTAACTAACCCAGCAGTAATATGTATTATTAATTTAAGAACTATCTCAGAGAGAAAGAGAGTGCATTTTGTATTTTGTTCTGAATCTGACAACAACTCACCAGCACTTGCATTGCTCTGTAAGTAAGACTTAGATCTTAGTATTTCTCTTAGAGATAGATAGGAATATAGCAAGCTTAGTGTAGATATTTTCTATATTTATGTGAGACGGTCCTACTATGTAATTTTAAAATATTTCCTGTGAATTGTGAACTCTCTAATGTCACTGTGTTAAGTTAATACATATTGTCTTGTGCTTTTATTATTTATTATTAAATATATTTAAACATCTTAACTGTGGCTGATTTTGTGTAGAGATAATTTAAGTATTTGGTGATACTGTACAAGCCACTCCTAAATAGCCTTGCTGTTCGTCACACTTACTATTTGGATAATAATAACATTGCACAGTAGAATTGGATGACCTTTGATAAAGGCCTTTATAGTAGCTGATAAGGTTAATGGCAGTCGGTACTACCTTATAGTCTGGGCAGAAGGGGGCATAGCTAGTGAACCTGTGCCAGCCTTCCTCAGGAGTGTCTGTGTGTTTGTATATAAATCAAATCTCAAAGTGTGTGCGTGTGTCAGCTACTTGGGCAGGGACACAAAGCAGTGGTTGGACAGAGAGGATGCTGGAGGTTTTGTCTTGACCACTTGAATGAGATCTGAACCCTATAGTTGTGCTAGTGGGGAGTCTTATTTGGGATCTGGAGAGAAAGGGGAGAAACCAGACCCAGACTGACTGTATTTTCTGTGTGCTCTTAAGGGAAATTGTACTTTACTGTGTGTACTTGTTATCCTCCCAATGTGCACTTCCCTTACTGGTTTTAGTGATGAGGATTGAGGAACCTTGATTACTGGGCCAGTGCATGGGTGTCACAGTATTAATATTAATTTTACTCGGTATAATTGGGTACCCTTGAAAGAGACTTAGAATAGCTGGCTTTGGAGTGTCTTGGTGGCAGTATCTACCTTATAGTCTAGGCAGAGGGGCATAGCTAGTAAATCTGTGCCAGCCTTTCGCAGGTGTCTGTGTGTGTAAAAATCAAATCTCAAAGAGTGTGCATGTCAGCTACTTGGAGCAGGGGCACAGTGCACTGGTTTCACATAGAGAGAGTGGTGGAGGTCTTGGCTTGGGATACTTGGCTGAGGAATCACTTCTATAGCTTTGCCAATGAGGAGTCTTAATGGGGGCCTGGAAAGCGAGAGAGAGAGAAACCCAGCCTCCCGATTGAGTGTGTTCCTTGTGTGCTGTTAAGGGAAATTGTGCTTGATGCAGAGAGCTGCATCTGGAAATACTGTGTGTATCTGTCATTGTTTCAAGTGAACATCCCTCACCTGTGTCAGCAATGAGGAGTAAGGCTCCTTGATTACTGGCTGAGAGGAGGGGATGTCACAACAGCCACCATCGCTTTCTTCCAGGATGTCGGTGCTTCTTTTCCTCTTAAAATACTGTTAAACCAAATATTCCAGATGTTTATCAGGTTTTTCCCTCCTAGCTTCCAAACTTCCAAAGGAATACCATCTATTCCTGGGGACTTTCCTATGGATTGGTTATACATCATCATTTTTATCTCATCTCCTCCTAGCCTGTTAGTAAGTGAGTCTCGTGTACCTCTAACCTTGGCATGTTTAATTCTTCCATAAACATTTCCATTTGTTCCTTTCCTTTATTTCCATATTTCTTTACTTTATATAGACTTTAATAAAATTTCTGAACTATTTCTAGTACCTCTACAATATTGCTTGTTATCGGGTCTATATTAGATCAGCAAATGCTTAAACAAGTGAATGCTGATTGATCAACCTTATATAAGCGAAAGCTTACAATCACAAACTGTCAGATCAGCAATTTTTTTCCTAGGGAAAAAAATTGCTGATCCAAAACACATACACACAACACAGGCACACCAAACAAACAGAAATCCACACACACACATACACCTACAATCTGACACCTACCCTACAGTAAACTATGCACACACCACTAACTATCCACTTACCTTAACCCAAACCCTAACCCTAAGGTCCGTCACTATCACACACTCACCTCACCTGCTCCCTAACCCTACCTCACCTAAACCTGCCCTAACCCTCACGTCCACACAATCGCACACATACCTAACCTGCACCCTAACCCTAACTCACCTAACCCACCCTAACACTCACATCCACACAATCGCACACTTACCTGAATCTGACCCGTAACTTTCCACCACAGCACTGAAAATACCAAAGCAACAGAAATGGACATCCGAATTCTTTCCCTAGGAAAAAATTCGGGTTTCTGTTGCTTCGATATTTTGACCATTCGCTTAAATAAGGTTGATCAATCAGCGTTCTCTTGCTTAAGTGTTCGCTGATCTAATATAGACCCTTGTTATCTTCCTTGTAATAGGCTCCCTAAGCTTGGCAACAACCCTTACTACTTTCTGTTGCCGTGTTGTTGTGCTAAACGTTTCTGTGCTCTGCAGTTATTATCAAAAAACAGTTGATTAAGAGCAGTCTTTCTAAACTCATATGTATTATCAAGGTAATCCCTTATTTTCTGTATAGCATTCTGCAATTGCACCATTTCTTGTTCTGTGAGATTTCCCCTATTTTGAAATACTTTAACATTTGTCAGTCCCTCTAAATAATTCTTGTTACTTCTTAACCAATAGCTCTCTTTTATTTCCACCCTATTTTTTAAACTCCACTTTAATTTTATCCCAATCCCTAGCTATATTTTCAGAAGAAATTTCTTTCTTCTCTAAAAACTCCCATATAATTTCCACTACTCTTTTCTTAAATTCCTCTGTTTTCAACAGATAGGTGGGAAAGTGACAGTGTCTTATTTTTATTTCATTACTCTGCATTTTTATTTTAGTTATTATTGGCGTGTGATCTGAAATAGTTATTAGATGCATATCAAAACTTTCAATTAAATGCACATGTTCCTGTAAAATGTAAGTTTTGTCTAGCCTATCCCAGTTTTGTATCTTGGGAAATAATATGTAAATTCACTTTGATCTCCTACTACTGAAATCACATCTTCCATATCAAACATTTTCGTAAGTTCCTTCAAAAATCTACCTCCCTTTGTTTTACCTTCTTTTCTGGGCCCCCATTCACTACTGCAAATCAAATTCCAGTTCTCACCTATAAGTAATATTCCCTGCTGAAATCTGATTATTTCTCCCAAAATGTTCTTAAGCTCCATTATAGCAGTTTTAGGTAGTATATAAATACATGCCAGTATAATTCTCCTCCCTTGCCAGTAGCCCCTTAGTACTATAAATCTACCATTATTATCTTTTTTATCCTCTTCTATCAATTAATATAAGTACTCCTCTTTTCCTTTATCCCAGGTAGTCCACTGAATAACTGTCCTGAAAACCTTTCTTTAGCAAATTGACATGTTCATTTTTTCCAAATGTGTCTCTTGTAGCATACCTATTTGCACTCTACATTTTTTAATATAGTTTACTACTCTTTCTTTTTTTGTATATATCCTCCACTACCAGTGATTCAGATGCCTGAGACACTAACTGAGGTTGGATCACTGCCATAATCAGTGCTTTATCCCTCTAAGCCATGGTGCAGGGTTATCCCAATGGGGATCTGCACCCCCCACAAAGCCCTGCTAATTTTATATATATATGTAGCTGCGGTGGTGCAACGGCAGCATTGTCGCCTCACAGCAAGAGGTTATCCCATTCAATTCTCAGCTGGAGTGCCTTCTGTGTGGAGTCTGCATGTCCTCCCCATGGCTGAGTGGCATTCGAAAGACATGCATAGGGCGTGCCTTCGTTGAAGGTTGGGCGTCGAGTTGGCACCTCGGCACCGTAAAAATCTACTGCCAATCATTAGCGGACCGGTGTTCCACTGTGGCAACCCCTAACCGGGAAAAGCCGAAAGAAGAACAACATATATATATATATATATATATATATATATATATATATATATATAAAACTCTGAAATCACACAAACATAGGGTAAGGGATAATTTCCCAAGCCTCTGGATTTTTGCAGTCTCTCATGCCTATCGATCAGCAGCATCATCAACCATATGGAGTAGACTTGACAGCTATCGACATAATACTTATTCAATTGGATCACTAGCACCCATACTTGTGTGTGTGTTTGATTATATGAGTGAACATCAAAACACAGATGGCACTATGTTTTACTCAGTAACCATGACATGAATACAGTGAATTCAGACAACTAATAACCATTTTAAAAATGAGAGATGCTTGTACACATTTCAGTCACTCCCTTATAACATAAACACAAATAATCAAACAACTATCTTCAACCCATACTGTCTTCCCATTTCATCAACCTTATGGCTTCCCAGCATTTCTCACTTCAGCCCTTTGCCCCATTACCTACTAACCATCTCTAACTAATTTACTTCCCCCAGCCCACACCCTTCTATATCTGTCTTTCTGCTGTCTATTCTTACACTGCAGCTCCGACTCACTGCTTGATGGACTTTCCTCATGCATATATTAAGCATTCTTACATGTTGTAATTAAAGCTCAGACTTTAAACAATGTATGTATGTTCTTTGCATTCTTATGTTTTATTTGATGTGAACATTTCTTAATTATTGTGCTTTGTTCTACATTCTCCTCATGACTGCATTCTCAGTGATCAATCTTGTACTTTTTTTTTGTTTTCAATGTACTATACAATGGCACTCCTCAATATTCTGCTGTAACTCCTAGAACATGGCTGAATTGGTCAATAATGATCCACTACCCTAGTCATCAAACATATATAATTAAATAAACAAACAAACCATGACCCTAACTGAGATGGATCTCATACCTTCTTTGTTGAAAAATTCTAGGTGCAGATGAAATATTTTCAAAATAGATGTCAGTTGTTAATAAGCTTAAGAAAATGATTATGGCACTAGCCCCTCACCCCCCACTGAAGTCAAATGCTTGAATCTAACAGTGTACCATAGACTTCTCTGCAATGTCTCATCCAAAAAAACTTAAGTACCGTTTGTCAAAGATAACATTTCTAGCAGAAAACGATTTAACATTCAACCCTACAGTCCAAATCAGGACTGCACCATGTAACATTCCATCTCATAAAAACACATTCAAACTAATTTGTCAGAATTTTTTTCTTTAGAGGTAACACTAGGATGAATTTCCAATCAATATCAACTGCTCCCCATTTCCTCTTCATACTGTCTCAACATCTCTCCTACCTCTTATTAACACCAAGCAATCTTTGATACTTTTCTGCTTGTTGGAGGCTATATTCTTAGGTATATAAACCAATGCCGGATCCAGTTCTACTCCTTATCCTGTTAACAACCAGCTGGCCTCTTCTTTTTCTCTATACCTCTATACCTCTTCCTACAACTACATTTTTAAAAACATAGTAAACATTGTTGTGCTGTTAGCTAGTTTACCTCATGTTTGGAATTAATATCTTCTTGCTGTTGATTTTTCCCTCTTTGTTGCAACTCATATTGGATTTAGAGTAGGTGTATTAGTCAAAATTCCATTGCATTTTCTCTGTCTTATTTGTTAAGGTAGCCATAAGAAAATATATAAAACACCATTAACTTAATTATGTATGTATTAAATAAATAAAAACATATTTGGAGCTTTTTTTTCTATAGGCCACAGCTGAAAGGGGGTCTTCAATCAACCCAGTTGGATTTTTCCAGTAAACAATTAATGTTGGTATAATTTTAGCATGTAAAATCATGTTTCAATTTACCAGAATAGCACAATGCAGTCAGCATTCTGCTGTCTTTTCCTATTAAATATAAAACAGTTTTGCTGCTTCAGTAAGATATTTTTCATCGGGAGCCAGAAGTCTACCTCTAGTATTTGCCTGAATATTTTATTCCTGCTTGGAAAGTTCTCATTCCAAAGTGGGAGCACAGCACCTGGATTTGCATTCTTAACATGATGCTAATCATTTGTGATATCAGTGAGGTATAAAAAAGACCAATAAAAGATAGTCATTAACAACTTTTACTCTTTCTCTTAGTTTGCTATAGCTTGTGTGTGTTTGTGTGTGTGTGTGTGTGTGTGTGTGTGTGTGTGTGTGTGTGTGTGTGTGTGTGTGTGTGTGTGTGTGTTGGGCAGGTATATTATATAAACAATCTGAACATTTAAATAAAGAAATCTTTGATAAATTGTCCAGCCATGTTTTCCTTAACTCTTAAACAAAATCATTATCACCCCACTTAAGCACATATGCAACCTCTCTCTATGTCATACCTCGTTCTTCACAATCTGGAAAAAAAACTACAGTTAAACCTCTTCCTAAAACTCCCAAACCTAGCTCATCTTGAGATTTTAGACGAACCGCAGGATTCAAGAAACTCCGTGCAGGGTTTGTGTAGAGCCTACATGGAGTGTTTCCATGTACAAGAAGTTGTGCCTGTGGCAGTGCAGTGCAATGCATATTAATGAAGCGTGGTGCACTTAAACAAGGCTTTGCTGTGCACATCAGTGTTTTTACGGCTGCAAAACCTCTTTGGGCCTGTGTTAATTTGCTGTCTGCAGCATGGCAATCAGACCTCTCTACCTCTTACAGCAAGAAATCTGAACAAAGCTATAAATAATGGGAGAACAAAGGCCCAAAATAGAGGCAATTTTTAAATATTGCTCTTACAAACTTAAAACATTGATAAAATAACAGATTTTGCAATAGCATGAATGTTCTGAAGGGTATGAAATCTGAATCTCGAATGTCTGTCATTATTTTCTGAATTCAATCTCCAATGATTTGCCAAAATCCCACAAATTGTATGAGAAACAGACCAAAAATATGAAGCCGAAATCTGGACATTCTGCAAAAATCTGTACAGATGAGAGGTATGACGGCAGTTGCTTTCCCTTGTTCAAAATCTGGCAGGGTCTCAAACACATTTAAATACAGAAAAATCATACAAGAAACCCTGCCATAGATATGTCATTCTGCATTTATTAATTTCATATATTTTATTGTTTTTCATTTTTCTCTCTTTCTTTTCACGTTTACGAGATGAGTAGCTCATTTATGCATTCTGCAGATGTTATATTTTCTGTTTTTCACATGTTTGCACAATGCTTACTCATTTGCATGACTGGACCACCCATATATCAGACATGACCCAGACAGTCAAAAATAGAAACTGGATGCATTCAATTAATACCAGTTGGCATTGCATAAACCTGGTGAGTTTGCGCTGCGCTAACACCATCAAGTTAATAATGAATAGTAATATAGGGGATGCCATATAACTAATCATGTGGCAATAGATGGTAAGTCTAGGTCTAGAGTGCAAATGGTTCTGTCTGAAGTGCAAATGGTTCTGGGTTCTAGTGCAGGTGAGCAAACTTTTCTATCACTGTGTTAACATTGCAGATTATACAAATGAACTGCAACATAGACAAGTGTTTTCTCAACCTTCTTGTGGCAAGAGCTGTACATTTAGGACTACTGTACACATGGCCCTGGGTTCAAAAACCTCATATGCCATACAATTTTCATGTTTTTTCCACAGCATGTCATATTTACTCTCACTCATAACACCTGACATAGTGTAGCTGAAATTAATATGCACATGTATGAGGGCTGAGACAGTAGTATTGTATCAGTTATTTTTACCTATTCATTTATATGGGTATTGTGCATATATCATGAAAAGTATGACTGTGAGTATAATGTGTACTATTGTCATGCAAGTATATTTCTGCAAATCCCACTTGAATAACAAAGCTACATAAGCAGCTGCATATCAGCTATCCATTTAATTTAATTACTTTTTTTATTGCTCCTGTTGCACATCGCTTACCATCATGCAAACAGATGCACCCTGGCTTACCATGTTTTCCCCCCTGCTTGCTCCCCATTTCACTTCTTTCCTATCTTGCCCATTTCTTTTCTTTAAAGAATCATTGAGCAATGCTGCAAGATGTGCACCATTGCCAAGCAACAGTAAAAGGCAGTAGTATCAGTAAACTTATGTAAAATTAGCATACATACTTGTAAAATTTATGCCTAGACCCCATTTTGAACCTAGTACCATCTAACTCCAACAACAATGCATTAACCCGTCCAGACACAGAGTCAGTTCTTTAGCAGGTGTATTTCATACAATCAATATTAACTGTCACATTTTATGTTTATATTTACCCTTTGTACTTCCCAGTGGTTTCACCTTATATCACCAATGTCATATTTTCGACATTAACTGTGTATGAAGCCTCACTGCACGATAGACATTAATGTTCTATAAAGCCTTAGTGCACAATCCCCATTTATTTTTATAAAGCATGTATCCACCATGCTGCGGATCACACAGCCTCGCTAAGCGAGGCAAATAAAAATGTTACTAAATAACAGAAATTAAAATAGTAATGAATAGTATTAGCTATAGCTTTATTTGGAACCAGTTCTATGTGGCCAAAGAAAGGAACTTATCACTGGCTGAAGTCAATTGCTACCTGCAGCCAAAGATTCAGTTAAGTAGCAAGTGTATGGAACAGCAGTCAAGTCTGCAATTTTCTACTCAGTGTGTAAAATATACCTGCTACTCAACTGACACTGTAGCACCATCTGTTAATGCACTGATCCAACCTTGTTTTGGTTCAGATGTTACTGAGTTCAAATACAGGTGTATGTAACAGTTTTGCATACTTTTAAGTGTAAAGAAATATTATAAATTGGGATACTTATAAATCTGTGTCATCATTTTTGTGGGACATGGTAGTGGTTTCAAATACAGGTTTATATAATAGTTGTAATTACTTTTCCCGTAGGCGCGTTTCATTGTGCGATGCATACAGTTGTCCACGGATTCTCTAAAGAAAAGAAATGGGGAAGACAGGAAAGTGGTAAAATGGGGAGGAAGCAGGAGAAAAAACAAAGTGAAAGGAGGCCAGGAATGTGCAGGAAGGATGTAGAAAGAACCATAACTATCCACTTCTGCAACAGCAAAACCTGATAATAGGTTCATATGTTCATAGGTAGGTACTAGGCTATCTGCCCGAGGGCATTTATAAGCCTAGCCAGAGTGTGTCAGCTTTCACCGCCCCATTGATTAATTAACTGAGCATCTGTCAAGAAGAGCAAATGAAGTGATCCCAGGGGTGTATTTTCTGTTACCCATCCACTCGTCAAGGTTTCTCTTGAAGAGTGTTAGTGAGGGGCTCTGCCTAATGTAGTTAGGAATTTTTTTCCAAAGCATGGGGAGTCTCTGTGACAGGAATATATCCCTCCAGCATGTTCTATTTATTGTTGTGGTGAGGTTTAGCTCACTAGAGCGACTGGCTCGCAGTGACTTGGATTTCTTTAGGTGGAGCATGTCCATCAATTCTGAGTTGGACATGGCTTTGTAAGTCAGGCAGAGATCACCTCTGACTAAGCGATATACCACTGAGTACAGCCGGAGTTTTTCCAGTCGGGCTGCATAGGACATATGTTTGAGGCCAGTAATCCTCTTGGTGAGGTTCATCTGTGGTCTTTCCAGCTGTTGGACGTGTCTTGTGAGGTACATCCCAAATGGGACATTGTACTCTATGATGGGTCTGATGAGTGATGAGTAGAGGGGCACTATAACCTCTTTATTTCTAGATGCGAACCCTTTAGTAATTAGATGGGCTACATAGAAGGATTTCCTAACTACTTTGGCATTTGTCTTTGTCATTTGGATTTTCAGAGGAGAGATTACTATCTACCTGGGTCCCCAGATCTCTTATTACCTCTTCTGTATTAAGGGGGCTGCCACCTATGTGGTAATTCATGGGTGTTTTGTTTTTCCCAAATGAGCTGACTATGCAGTTTTTGGCATTTAGTTTGAGACCATGACTTTGACACCAGGTGTCTGTCTCAGTAAGGCCCTTTTGGAGAATGTCCGTGTCAGCCGGAGAGTCAATTATGGCTCCGTTTGCAGTCATTGGTGAACTTGGTTAGTCATAGTCCTCCTGTGTTTGCCTGTACTTCTGAGAAGTATATGCCGAACAGTAGGGGTCCCAGGACCGAGCCTTGTGGTACACCACTTGTGACTGGTTTAGAGTCGGACCTGGAGCCCGCTATTCTTACCGTGTGAGTTCTGTCTGTAAGCCAGTTGGCAACCCATCTCATGATGTAGGGGTTTATTTTCAGGCTGGTGAGTTTTTCTATAATTCCCGAGTGTGGAATGTTGTCAAAAGCCTTGGTGAGGTCAAGGTAGGCTGTGTGAACCACCTTCCCCTCATCTATGGCCTTGGTGACTGTCTCGAAGAAGTCAACCAGGTTTAGTAGGCATGGTCTGCCCTTAACAAAGCTGAACTGGGTCGGGTCAAGTGTTTGAAGGTTTCCAATGTCTTTGTTAATGAGTTCCATGATGATGCGCTCCATAGCCTTGCAGACCAGGCTAGTCAGGCTTATGGGGCAATAGTTACCAGGGTCAGTTGTGGCCCCTCCTTTGTGGAGCGGAATAACCGTTGCTGTGTGCCATTCTATGGGCACGTAGCCTGTGGAGAGACTGAGGTTGAACAGTGTGTTTAGGTGGGGGGTTAGTTCCTTTTGTAGTTCGTGCAAGACGCAGCCTGGGACACCATCTGGCCCCATTGACGCTGTGCTTTTGGCTTTTGAAAGGGCTGTTTTCACCTGTGCGTCTGTGATTTCTGGGACACCACACTTTTCCGGTATTGTTGTGGGCCCCTTTGGGGGTGATAGGGGGGTGAAGTTTGCACTGAATCTATCTGCCAGGATGTTAGCAATATGAGTAGGTTCAGTATATTTTGTGCTATTTTGCACTAGCTCAGAGCATATCTGCGAGTTGCCACTTAGATTCTTGACATAGCTAAAGAAGGCTTTGTGGTTATCTTTGGAATCCTTGGTTATTTTTCTTTTGAAGTTAGCCTTGGATGATTTTATGAGGGGACCTTAGTTTCTTACTGATACTGATCAGGGATGTCTTTCCTTCTTGGGATTTGCTTTTTTTCTGAACTAGTTTCCTCCTTCTATTGTATAGCCTGTTTATGGCAGGGGTCCACCAGACTGGTTTCCTTCTCTTAGGGGAGTGAATCTTGTTTTTTCTAGGGATGGCATGATCCATGCATCCTTGTAGGTGCTCATAGAGTGCATTTGTAAAGGTTCCTGCATCTTGGACATTGTTATCCTTTAGCGTGGGGGCTGTGAAACTTACCACCTCTGTCTTAAGTAAGGTAAAGTTTTCTATAGAAAAGTTTTTCACTGTGGTTTCCTTGGTTGGGGTGGTGGTGTGGTGTGGACATCCAGAGTGATTAGTTTATGGTCTGATCTAACCAGTGACAAGTTGACCTCCGGTGTGGAACACCTGCCGCCCATGTTGGTGATGACCAGGTCCAATATGTTTTCACCTCTGGTAGGGAAGTTTACCAGCTGATCCAGGGCATTTGAGTTGATAAATTCCAGGAAGCGCTGGACCTGGGAGTTTGTACTTGAGTAGTTTTCCCAATTAACGGTAGGGTAATTGAAATCGCCCAATATCAGGGTGTTTGGTAGGACCTTCATGTTTTCCAGTGTCTCCAGAAAGGTGGAGTGGTGGTCCTGGGTCATGGAGGGTGATCTGTAGCAGGCCACAATTTGCATTGCAGATTTGCTTGATGTTAGTTGCACATGGATGATCTCAGAGGTATCATGCTGTGCCACTAACCTGGGAGTTGTAGGTATCCTTGATGAATATGGATACACCCCCTCCTTTTGTGTTTCATTCCATGTTCTCTGGCCAAAATGTGTGGTATGAGTTGTAGCCCGGTAGTGCTGGGGTGCTCTGTGGAGCCTTGAACCAGGTTTCAGTTACTGCACAGATGTCGATGTTCTTCATACTGAGGAGTGCTTCAAGCGCATGCATTTTGAGATTTAAACTCCTGACATTCAGTAGCAGAAGCTTCATTTTTTTATTTGTGCTGTTTATGGAGGTGGGTTTGACTTTTGAGCCTTGCCTAAAAAAGGCACTATGGGGGCAGCAAGAGCCTTGGCCAGTATTCGCAAGCCTAGGGGTGACAGGTGCAAGCCATCTCTTGCGAAGCAATGGGGCTTGTCGAGCATGTCGCCCCAGGCTGACAGACACTGGATCCCCTTTGAATGACACCAGAAGCTTAGCCAATTGTTGAAATTGATAATTTTTTCTTTGTACTGCGGTATCATTCTTGGTGAGGGCAAGGTGCTACTCAGGGTCAGGGTCATACCTGCCTGGGCTACATGATCAAAGAGCTCTTCCATGTCTCTTTTCATGCAGTCCAGGGAGGTATGTCTCAGGTCATTCACATCAACATGAGCAATGACAGAGTCATATTTGTACTTGTTCTGGAGTGACCTGAGTGCTTGTGTTATGTGGCGGATTCTGGCTCCCGACAGGCAGCTAACAGTAACCTTCTCCTTGTCCAGCCTAGTGAGTGGGGCATCAGTGTGCCTGACTATAGAGTCGCCTATTACTAGTGTGTTAGGTATGTTATTTCACCTTAAGGGCTGTGATTGTGCAGCACACTGATTTTGTGTTTTATGTGTTGTCTGGTTTGTGACGGGAGGTGCAGGTTTTTTGGGTGTCTGTTTTGGAGGTCTCTAATTTTGCAGATTTTTATTGAGAGCATCCGAGTATGATTTTGTGTATTTATGTGTATTTTTTGCCAGTGCTGGTTTAGTATGTCTATGTGAGGCTGGAGGTGTGGTGCAAGTGTTAACCTTCTCCTCATGACTGCCTGTTCCAGTCTTGGGTAGAGAGAGTTTAGCCTCCAATTTAGCTATGTAATTGCATCTCTCACATATGTTAATGTTTTGTGGTAGGAGGAAAGGGTTGTCTATGTACATGAGGCAGTTGTAACATTGCCTCAGGATACCCAGGTTCACCAGCTGGACTGGAGAGTATACCTGAAATTGCCCTTTGGTCATGCCTGAATATTAGGGTGAGCTGCTTAGTTGCTTGGGCAATCAAGTGTCGGGGTATATTAGTGCTTGCTATTAGGTCAGAGCAAGTGCTGGAATGTAGGATACTTTTTAAGTGCTTAGGTTGAGAGTTAGACTACTTTCAAGGGAAAAACTGAAAAGGAGACTTGGTGGAGCCGGGAATAATTTAGCCCTAGTTAACCGGCACTGGCTGGACATGCAAAACCGTGCAAACATGGTTTTTACATCAGGGAAATGAAAGAGATAGAAATTAACCCAAAATGGCCTAGAAACTACTAACGTCTGGGCTGGAACCACTCCTCCAGGTACAGATGGCTGCTCAAAGCTCCCTCTCTCACAGGTGAACAGAGAAACCTCCTTCTATCCAAGTAAGGTATGGGCAACTCAGAAACTTGTAACACAGCCCTGAATTCAGCATTAGCCTGAAAACTGGACTATACTAGCTTAGAAAGGATGGAAACAAGGAAATTATTTTTAAAAGATAAGGCAAAAACAGTAAAAAAAAAAATACACTTAAAACAGCTTTAAATGACTACAAACATTAAAAAATACACTTAAAACAGCTTTACATGACTACAAGCAATCAGAAAAGGCTTTTAAACAAATTACCCAATTAACCAGTAAAAATAAAAATCTCAAAACTGAACCCTGTTCCTGTAGTCTTCAATCAAAGAAGTTCTAACTGCACACTCCTGCCACTGGGGTGCAGGGGAACCTTCTCCAAAAAAGAAGACCTGGATTAGTGCTTAAGTTATACAAAAAAAGCTAGATTCAGCAGGCCTGGATCTAGTCTATGCTACAGCAAACAAGGTGCACCAATTTCAATACGAAACAGGTCAAATATGCAGGCACTATAAGCCTTTAACCAGAAATTCCCAGCTCAGAAGGGCAGAGTCCAGCCTCTCCTCCCACAAGAGTGCAGACCACAAACCTTCTTAATGTAAAATAACTTACCTGAAGCCCAAGTGCTTAAACCAGAACTAATACACTTTTAGAATAACGGACACTGAGCCTTCAATCAGCAGTTCCCATCTTAGAAGGATGTAAGCTACCTGTCCTCCCACAACAGTGCAGACCACAAACCTTCTTAATGTAAAACAAGTTGTCTGAAGCCCAAGTGCTTAAACCAAAAGGCTTAGAATGATAGTTACACCAAGCAGTAATAAATACAATTGAGTACTTTTAAGATGACGCAAAAGCAAAATAAAGTAATAAAGTAGGAAACACACAAATACAGTAAAAGCAGATGAATAAAGTGCAATTTATTTTTTTGAATGAGCAAATGAGATGGGCCCAGGAGGAGTATCCAAATGCAAATTTACAAGAGGGGTGGGCAGTTTCAAAGCCACCAAGATTAACACCAAAACCAAAGCAGGGAGTGTGGGTAGGGAACTAACTGAAAAAACAGCCACAACTTCCAGCTAGATAGTATTCAATGCAACACAAATAAATCAATTTAAATGCTGTATTAATTAAAAAAAGTGCAGATACAGATTTACTTAAATTCACTTATACATCCAGTTGATTGCAGGTAGGTCTTAGCTGGCCAAAGCTCAGAGTTTAAGCAGAAAATAATCCAAAATGTACCACTTATATAAGACAGAAATCGAATATCAATGAAGTGAAACTACCCCGCATATCACTGGCTATGCAGGAATTCTAACAAGCTCTAAATTCTAACAAGCATTAACTGAAAAAACAGCCACAACTTCCAGTTAGATAGTATTCAATGCAACACAAATAAATCAATTTAAATGCTGTATTATTTGAAAAAAGTGCAGATAAAGATTTACTTAAATTCACTTATACATCCAGTTGATTGCAGGTAGGTCTTAGCCAGCCAAAGCTCAGAGTTTAAGCAGAAAATAATCCAAAATGTACCATTTATGTACGGAAGAAACCGAATAGCAATGAAGTGAAACTACCCCCACTTATCACTGGCTATGCAGGAATTCTAACAAGTACTAAATTCTAACAAGCATTAGCTGAAAAAACAGAGCCACAACTTCCAGCTAGATAATATTCAATGCAAAACAAATAAATCAATTTAAATGCTATATTATTTGAAAAAAGTGCAGATAAAGATTTACTTAAATTCACTTATATGTCCAATTGATTGCAGGTAGGTCTTAGCTGCCCAAAGCTCAGAGTTTAAGCTTAAATTTAATATAGTAAGAATAAGAAGAATATTCACTGAATTTGGATTGTCACCTCCAAAGAGAGAGGTGACCACAACACAATGGTGTTTTATAGCCAATTGGACCAAATCAAAGGTGTCATGAAGACACTGGTGTGAAATGGAGAGCTATGTATGGGACGATACTTTTTTGGGGAGAGGTGATCTTTTTTCCTTTTTGGCAGAGAGAGAGAGAGGAATGTTGAGGTAATGTTGGGTAAAGTAAGGTGGGTAGGTGAGGAGACAATGGCAGATAGACAGGACTTTCAAGATGAGACACAGG
Source organism: Protopterus annectens (assembly GCF_019279795.1). Lineage (NCBI taxonomy): Eukaryota > Metazoa > Chordata > Ceratodontiformes > Protopteridae > Protopterus > Protopterus annectens. The sequence continues at coordinate 450,249,099 of NC_056731.1, read as the reverse complement.
GATGGTGGAAGACGCAAGAGGAGGGTGAAAACTGTGGCTGGGGAGGGGGGGTCATCAAGATCCCATGGACAAAAAGTTTGGAGACAGTGAGAATCGAGTCCTGACCCACTGGATTGTCATCACTGTCACCTCAGTGAGCCAATGGCTGCAGTATCTGATGTCTGCATCTCCTTGTATTATTCAGTACAATGATGGAGACCAGTGTCTCCACCCAGCATAAACATGCACCAACTGTGTGACGCACAGTCCTATGCACCGGGTTGGTGCATCTCAGGTGATAAAATCACCACCTCTGCCACTGCTTCTGGAGGGAGCCACTGGTCTATCCTGCAGGGCAGAACTACCTGAGGGCCCAAGTAGTGCAGGGACAGCAGAAGGGGTGCTACCAGGGTGTGTCCCTGCTGTGCTGGAATGTGATGCCATAGCTGGTGTAGTGGGGGCTGGTGGCTCTCATGGGACAGGCCTACCCTGCTGTGCTGAGGAAAAAAAGGGAAAAAAAGAACATAAGGAGTGTGGAGAGAAAAAAAAAGAGAGAACATTAGCAATATCATAAGTGATATATATATATATATATATATATATATATATATATATATATATATATGTATATATATATAATAGTGCTACAATTATTTCACTCTATTATGTTACCTTTACTATAAACAGTACAAACTGTAAACAAACTTTTTTATAAGATTTCTGAATACCCAGTTGATAACAGATGCACACTATAGTACTGACTATAGCCAGCAATCTTTGATTTGTGCATGTAATGCCCATATGCAGGCTCCAATTCTACTAATTACATTTTCCAGCAGGCCATTTCTGCCACTGTTAGACAGGTCTGTAGTTACAGTGCAATAAAGATGAAAACATAACAGTACTTGTTCATTTGGTAATTGTAGTGTTTGATCCCACAACTGCTGACTACTCTCTACTACCTCATTGTTCTGTGTTCCCACAGAGTACTGCATGCATACTTTCCGTTTACAGTTGCGAGATGTATCTCTATTTTATAGTACTGTATTCACAGGCCTCAAACTCTTACAGCAATAAACGCGGACAAAGTCATATGTAATAGGGGGCCAAAGTCAGAAAAATAGGGATGAATCTTACATACTTGTTCTTACAAACTTACTAAGGTGATACAGTAACAGGCTTTGCACTTGCCTGACTTTTCTGTAGGGTCTGGAGTCTGAATTTCACGTCCGACATTATTTAGTGATGTCAGTTCTGAACCCTTATACAATTATTTGGCTGAAAACCACAATTGTATCTGTGACTATACAAAGACTGGACAATCCGTAGAAATCTATATGGCTGACAGGTATAACTAAGACCATACCTCACCACTTCTTACAGCCAAAAATGTGGACCAAGCAATAAATAATAGGGGTACAAAGGTGCACAAATAGCAACACATTTTACATATTCTTCTACAAACCTAGAAATGTGATACAATAACAAGCTTTGCATAAGCACAGATGTTCTGAAAGGTATGAAGTATGAGAGACATATGTCATTTTCTGACTGCAGTCCTCATTGCTTTGGCTAAGATTTGCCAGATAAACACAACTTTACAAGAAGCAAACCAGAAATTTTGAGGCAACAATCTGAACATTCTGCAAAACCCGTACAGTTGAGAGGTATTACAAAGCAGTCTTTAACTTTGAATGCTCCAATAACAGTACTGTTGTTATGCATACATACCACATGCTGCTCACATCCATGCCAATCAACTTTCATGGGCTCTTACATTCATAGAATAGCATTATGAATACCAAGCCTGACTATATGCAGCTTAAAACTATTGCAAGTAATGTCTGAAAGTTATACTTACACATCTGTGGGGTGCCACTAGTTTGACATTCCTCAATCCAATGGTCAAGGGTATACCTCCTCCTCATCCTGAGGTCTCAGTAGTGGTTACTATACTATTCAACAATGTGAAGGATACCAGTAGCACTGGTCAGAGCCTGGGCCAGACTAGTCCATGCCTCTGTCCTTCACAATGAGCCATGATAGTGCCTCTGCAAGAGCTGAGGCCCATGGTCACTTACTAGGAGTCCAACAAACATTCTGGACTCCTGCTGTGCGCACCTTTGAGCCCTAAGTCTCAAACCTCTCCAGAAACACCTTCCATGTCTGTCACAGAGCAAGTCCAATATAGAATTACATTTTTCCACCAACTGAATTTATCGCATTTGTTCAGAGGGTGCACTTTCTAATTTGCCAACACTTGAAAAGGTTGTGGGTCGCTTACTGTCACACAAACAGGCTGCAACATGTTTGTGTCATGGTAAGCAATGCAGAAGTTTGGTAACTAATGCAATTTCTATGTTATTTGAGATACAGGTAATTCTGTAACTGTGTTGGTCCAATGGGAATGGCATGCCAAGCCACATAACAGGAATATACTTGCCTGAACATAGTACACATTGTACCCACAGTCATACATTTGCTATTAAATAGACAATACATAGATTAATAAATAACTACATAACTAACGCAATATTACTGTGTCAGTCCTAAGTCATATATATATATATATATATATATATATATATATATATATATATATATATATATATATTATGTATGGCTACACTAGGACACCTGCTATGCATGAGAGTGATTATAATGTGAATTGGTACAACATTAAAATTGAATGACATACACTGTATTCAAACCCTGGACCATATGGATGCTAGTCCTGCACTGACAGTTGTTGCCACAGGAAAATTGGGAAATCCTTTCTCTTTGTGTCTGTTCATTGCTAAATACTGCAGTCTCACAACATTAAAACAAAGACTGTACACCATCTACTCAAACCCAAAACCATCTAGACTTCAGACCATAACTTAACACCTGCTGTCACAGAGTAAGTTACATAAAACCCCCCTAAGTTAGTATTCATTGTTAACTGCAGTGCTACAGGACTTAGCAGGTTTGTGCAATGTACAATTACATTACTAGAACGCATCCAGTTTCTATTTTTGACTGCAAGGGTCCTGTCTGGTACAAGGGTGGTCCAGCCGTCCATTTTGCGCAATGCTACTCTACATGCAAAACTGATTAGCATAGTCAAACCTGTTTGTGCTAAGCGGCACATCATGCAAACAATGCCCTCCCATCATCCACTAAAGTAAGACAGAAAGAGAAAGAAAAAAGGAGAAATAAAGTTTGTTACTACACAGGAAGTATGTCTGCAGAGGTCTGGATTTCCAGTATCACCCTAATGCACGTTCAGAAAACAGGATGGGTGCCTTATTCCTGTTGGCCACACACACAGCTTGGCAGCAAACAACTTTAAGTTATCCATCACACAACACTCTTCCACAATGTATTTTAACTGATATCAAGCCATCAGCTGTTATTTATGCATGTATTATATGAAATAGATTTGGATGTACTGCACTTAGTGATCACACAGCCTGTTAGGACTATTGCTTGAAATTATACCAATCTGTGTTGCTTGGCCATTCAGCAGTTATCTGAACTGTATTCAGAGATATGCAGTGTGAAAGCCACTCTACCTTGTTTACCTTACATTGCGTGTGTATATTAAGTGGGAATGGTATGATATGCAGTTGTCAGCAAATGAAGGCCAGGTTGGATGGCACAAACAACCATACACTGCTCTTTTGGCAGTGGGAGCAAAGGTGAATTCCTGTTACGGCACATGGAAGGATACACTGTTGTTTTGGAACAGTGGGCCAAGCTTAGGTCACGTTATGGTACAATTTCTCTATGTAAAGATATTCCATTACAAACATATGATACTAGACTCAGGCCATGCATTTTTCACCAGTACTTTGGAGAGTTATGAATGTGTGTACCTTGCATGGCTAAAGACTATTACTTTCTAATGGACAGATACAAGTGAAACAACTCTCTGCTGTCACATGTTACTTGACTTCCTGTACACATCTCCCACTTTTTACCCGCTTACTATACCACGTGATGAAATACAAGTACATGCCATAATAGTATTATGCATTACAGTGCATGTTCAGGGCTTACCTTGTAAATGTTGTGTCTGTACTCCACAAATTGTGACATACCTAGGAAAAACCAGCATGGAGTCTGCATGGATGCTTTATATCTTGTTGAATAGCCTCACAACATTGGTTGATTAGCATGCAATTCACCTGATTATGCAGTAATTAGCATCTCTGGAGCACAGACTAAGACAGATGCAATCCATTAATAATGTACTCCATTATAAAAAGGGAAATGTGTAGCTAGCTAAACTGATGTTGATGAGCATTAGTACATTGTTCAACTCACTAAGACAACTGTATTTCTTCACAGTCATTTTCTACAGAATATTGCACCCCAGCAGGTATGTTCCCATTTTGTTACCTACATAATGCATATGCTGGAATGTAGTTAAGAATAAATATGAAGTAATGGCTTTCACACTTTAATCTGTATGCATTACACAGAAGTGTAAGGATAACATGGTCTTGGTTGTCAAGCCATTTCACAGGTACACAGTACTGATAATACCTGAAAAGGGAATGCTGTGTTATAAATATATACACATGATACTTGGACAGGTCCTTTGATAGCACTTTTAGCATTTCAAAGATGTTTTGTTAGCACAATAGGTCCTTAGCCTGTTATTTCATTTGGGGGGACAAAAATGAGTTAGTGCTAGGGCACTAACTAGACTGCATTGTTATTTTGGGTGGATTAGCATATTATACTTACTGCCATGACACAAACAAGGATATGTTTCCCTTGTTAGTCTCCCTGTTTTGTATCCTCCATCTTGTTATTTTTTTGAAATATGCAGACTCTTTCATGTTTATCCAGAGGGGAATACTGACAGCCTTCCTTTACTGCTTTATCCATAAACAGTTAGTTTGTGAGCCTCATGTATTATCATTCTTTTGCCTTGTAGGACACAATATGTCTGCTCACCGTAGACCCTCGTTTACAGATGCAGAGAATAATCTAATAATTGATGCCTTAAGGCAACTTGCTGTTATGCTGCTGTCCAGGGGGTGGGTCAAAATGGCCGAGCGTATGCCTCTCTGGGATGAATTAGTGGCCAATATTAACACATTTGGGTGAAACAATCACACATATGAGCAGATGCATCATAAAGCAATAGACATGGTAACTGCTACACAAAGGAGTGCAGCTGCAGTGGCATGTGATCATCACGTCACAGGTGGAGGCCCTGCTGCAGAACCCCCTCACACTGCCACTAAGGCATTCCTGACAAACATATCCACCCAAGACAGCTTCCAGCAGTCCATGGCATAGTATGTTCTGGATGAGGGCACAATTCCTGCATCCCAAGAGGAGCTTCCAGGTATGTTTCGTTAGATAATAATTAGAATACTGTGGCACAGCACACTAACTTCAATAATGCATATGTCTGTGTCAGTTGTTTGTTGGGTGGGTAGATTTAGGATTGCTACAGTTATAAGCTTAATTTGAATTTGTCAGCCACATTCTTGTTGACATTTGAGGTACTGGAGATATAGAGGTGTAAATGTATTACCCACTGTTTTACTGTTAAATGTGATGATGTTGCCATTACCTCTTGCTTTACTTATTTCAGGACCATCAGGAATATGGAGACTCAGGCCTCCTGCAGATGGTAAGCCTAATACATTTATGTCAGTACTATAGATAAATTTCAAGATATCTCATAATGTGTCCTCTCAGGACTGTTGTATGTATTGCTGTACTGTCTGTAATAGTCACAACAGTGTACTTTTTTAGCATATATTGCAGCATAGCAGTGCAGGTATTAATATATTCCTGTGTTTCTCCCATTTTATCACAGGTGAGCATGACAGTGGGAGTGTGGGCACCCTGACACCTGATGTCAGTGTCTCAACAGACACCGATGATGATGATGGTTGCCAAAGTGAGGCAGAGTTGGGGGGGTGCAGATGTTGACATCCAGTGATCTCCTTCATTTTCCCTGGACACAGCCAGTAGGCTTATGCCTACCCAGTCCACTGAGGCCATAAATATTGGACAGGTTGAGGATGAGGACATTGATCAGGGCAGTGTGGCTACTGCGGCTTCAGTTCATGTTGAATCTGTCCATAGCCAAAGTGTTGGCTAAGTGTCACTCAGGAGAGTTGATGGGGTGCTCAGAGGAGGCCTGCTGTCCTTCCTACACCGGGTGCAGGTGTCTTTTCTTGTGTCACTTAACAGATGTTTAGGGTCATCATGAAGGGACAGGCATATTCTTTAAGGCGCTCCAGACAAAATGCTCAGAATTCTAGATGTGGCACACTCTGACATCCATGACTGCCTCCACCATGTAGCCAATTCAATGGATCAGTTGAATGACACTTTGCAACATGGAGTGTTTGTGATGGAACTAGTGGTTTATCTCATGGACCGTGCAGTGATTGTGATAACACATCTGCTGGGATGGGGATGTTATCTATGGTCAGTAGGCCATAGGTCAGCCACACCATCTGCTGATAGCCAATATGGCCATGCCCGATCCCACTCCCATAGTGGCAGTACTTTCCTTGCACTATCAGGCAGCGTGCTGTCCACAACCTAACATGGCAGGCCATGGGGTCATGGTCCTGGGCATTCTCATGAAGGGAGCACATGCAGCAAACATTCAGGTAGTAGCACTTCATCTAACCTTGGGCATGGAGGTGCCAGAGCATTTCCTGATAGAACCAGGTCTCATGGTCAGGGACAACAATGATGAACTAACAACTCTACCATGCACATCTCACACCTATCCAACATACCAAGATGTAGAGTTAGCACTGAGCTTGGCTGTGTTCATCCACACTGCCACACACCACTTTCACATGGAGGACCCCTACAGACACACACACAACATGGTTCAGCCTGCCTTATTTACTGTTTTTACTCACACACACTCACCAACCTTTGTTGTCAGCCTAGGCCTTCTGACCCCCACCCTCACCCACAACACCCTGTGCAAGTGATAATAACTGTGCCATATCCCTAAAGCTTTGTGTCTGATGCACAGGTTGCTTAGCTACATTATTGCTTAGTATATCTACATTTATGTTGTTTAAATGATAATTGCAGCTGTGAATTATATTTGCCTTGCCAAATTGTACATCAGATAGCATCTTCATTTCACCACTGTATAGTGTATTCTCTTGTAAGAGTTGTGAAGTCAACAACCGCAATGTGTCTCATTACTTTCTAACTGTTCTCTTTAATGACTATCCAGTACAAATGTAAGGTCCACATCATAAGTCAGGCCATCACATTCAGATCTCTGTATTACATGACAGCACTGTAGTGTAATCATATCAGAAAAGTACAGTGTCATGCTATTTGTTGCATGTAGCTCACCAGAAATTGCAGGATGCCCCACAGAGCTTTCTCATCAAGCGAACACAGAGCCAACAAACCATGCCATGATGTATGTGTACAGATTAAAACACATCACTTTAATCTGTCTTGTATCACATGATGTGATGTCTGCCTGACATCCAGCCCACTGTCTGATCATGCCTTGGTGAGATACATGCATATACAATACTCCAATATACCCAATGACATCAGCATTGTCTGTTGAGCATATGGGAATAACAGTATCCCACCTGCTGGTGTAAAATGCTGTTTGTAATATCAAGTTACAACTGACTCATACACACAGAGATGCACAAACATAGTTGATTGCAGTGAGAATAGAACCCTTACCTATCTAAGGTACACAGGCTGCAGATCACTGGACGTAACACACATGCCATGGCACAAGTCTGACTTACAATGTGTCTGACAACCCTTCATAGCTGATAACATCAGCAGTGTCTGTTGAAGACAAGATATGTGTCCCACCTGCTGGTGTAAAATGCTCTTTGTAATATCAAGCTATAGAGACACACACAGAGACACACACACAGAGACACACACACACACACACACACACACACACACACACACACACACACACACACACACACACACACACACACACACACACACACACACACACACACACACACACACACACACACACACACACACACACACACAGTTAATTGCAGTGAGAACAGAACCCCAACCTATCTAAATAGACAGGTTATAGAACACAGTACATAATGCATGCATCATGGCACAAGTCTGACTCATGTAGGTGTGCAAGTGGACTTATAGTAGATGACATCAGCAGGCCCTGTGGGAGACAACAGTTTGGGAGGCTGGTATGGAATAACTGTATAGGGATGAGCAGCTATCAAAAATGGTCAGCCATGCCATTGGAAAGGCAGTTATAGGATACCACTTATACTCTGCTGCCTAGAACCACACAAACCTAGTTGAATGCACTGAGATTAGAACCCCTACCTATCTAGGTGCACAGACTATGGAACACCGTACTTAATGCATGGGCCACAGAAAAAGTCTGACTTGCATAGGAGTGCAGATGGAATTATAGTAGATGATATCAGCAGGCCTGTGGGAGACAACAGCTTGGGATGCCAGTATGGAATGACTGTGTAGAGATGAGCAGCTACAAAAAATATGGCCAGCCATGCCATTGGAGAAGTAACTGTAGGACAGCACTTCTGTTCTGCTGATTAAAGTCACACACACCCAATTTACTGTATGGAGACTAGAGCCCCTACCTGTCTAAGTACACAGACTACAGAACACAGTACTTAATGCATGCGCCATGGAACAAGTCTGAATAATACAGGAGTGTAGGTGAACTACAGTAGATAACATCAGGAGGCCTTGTGAGAGACAACAGCTTGGGAGGGCAGTATGGAATGACTGTGTAGGAAGCAGCTATCATAAAAAATAGCCAACATGCCATTGGAGAGGTAACTGCAGGATAGTACTTCTAGTCTGCTGACTCGAACCACACACACACACACACACACACACACACACACACACACACACACACACACACACACACACACACACACATACACACACACACACAGCTAACTGAAGTGAGAACAGAACCCCCTACCTAAGTGCACAGACTACAGAATATGGTACTCAACACACATGCCACAAAACAAGTCTGACTTATAGATGAGTGCAGGTGAACTTATAGCAGATGACATCAGCAGGCCATGTGAGGGACAACAGCTTGGGAGGCCTGCATAGGCACATAGAGTCATAGTGTCATATGAGGCTAATAGCCTAATAGCACTAGACTGCTTAGAAGCCTAGCTGTATAACAACACAAGTACCCTTATTGAGCATATTTGGATGTTTGAGTTTAGCAGAGCAAGGTTGTCAGCACCACCAACTGGCACTGTCCACGAGAGAGCACACAACATTATAAATTACACTTTGTCATGTGGTTGCTATACGTGTGGAAAAAATAAACTGAAATACCAGGGTTGTAATGCTTGTGGGTGTAAGGCCAACACTTAGACTGAAATCAGACAGCATCATATATACATTTCAATAGCAGATTGGGCCATACATCTCTCCTTTTATAGCAAGGAATCTAGATAAAGCCATAAATATTGGGTTGAAAAAGGACCAGAAATTGCTCTAACAAACTTATACAGTTGATAGAATAACATGTTTTGTATTAATGTGAATTGTCTGAAGAGAAGGCATTTTGAAATTCAAATGTCTGTCATTGTTTTCTGGCTTCAGTAGTCAAGTATTTTCAAATTATTTGCCAGAAAAACAACTTTTTGTGAGGAACAGGGTGAAAATGTGATGCAAAACTCAGGACATTCTACAAATATCTAAACAGTTGAAAGGTGTGCATTGGGCAGCTGATTTGTGCTATGGTTAACTAAGTGTACACACTTTTGAAATACAGCTGTTTGTATGTAGCTAAGCAGTTTGCAAATGTGAGCCGAATTGCTAATATGTGACAGTTACTCCATGCCAGGTTTTTGCGATGGCCAAAAGCATTTATTGAATGTATCCTGTTTCTATGTCTGACTATCTGCTTCCTAGATGGTTCAGTTTTAGCAATGCCACACTTTGCTCAAGCCACATAAGCACAGCCAAACCTACAGTAATTTGTTTGCACTATGTGGTGCATCACAAAAACAGTGGAATTAAAAAAAAAAAGAAAACTAGGAGAATAAATGTAAAGGGAGACATACGTGAACTGAGCAAAAGCAAGGTATGACATACACACAAAATGGTACTACACATCAGATACTTCAACATAGTTCAGGATTTGAACTCTCACACCACTGCATGTTCAGAGTTCATGTACTGTTATGTCACAAATAAACATAGCCTGTTCTTTTGTGGGTAAGCAAAGTTGATACTGCTATGACACAAACAAGGATATGATTCTCTTGTTACTGTACTTGTTCTGCTTCTTGCCTGTTGTTTGATCTTGGGAAGGGTTGTGTAGTCAGAAACTGCAATGTGTATCAGTACTGCCTAACTTCTCTCTTTATGGATTTTCCATTACAAATATATGATGCAAAAATAAGGCCATGTTGTGAGCATCAGTATACTTCAGAGGTAGGACTGTGTGAATCTTTGAAATATGAGGCCTAGTGCTTACTAATGGACACGTGAGTAAAGTAAATGTCTCTGTGATGTCACATGTTAAAGTACTTTTTGTGCAAATCCACAGCACTATTTACATAATTACTGTTCCAACCTACAGAATACAGGGATATGCCATAATATCATTCAAAAATTACACTCTAGGTTCAGGACTTACCTTGCAAATGCAGCAGTGGACACATTTTGTGTTCAGGGCTGACTCTGTCTGATGCAAGCAGTACACAGCAAGTACATAGGGAGGCACAGGTTGTGTGAGTTGCCTGGCATCAATTTTACTATCTGTGTGAGTAGGAAGAAGGTGTTAGGCACCTAGGTGGTCAGTGAATGTGCTATGTGTTGTCTTCTAGCCAAAGCAAGGGCATACTGAGCATGCCTACTTTTGCCTGCAGGCACAGCAGCTGGTGGTTCCCCCTCTGAGCCCTCCACTGACAGTGGCTGTGGTGACCTAGGCATTGGTGGGGGGATGTGTGTCCCTTCCCCATCTGATCCTGCTGCAGCTGTTTCCACAAGATCAGATTGTGTAGCATAGCACATACTGTGAAGACTTGTGCACATCTCTGGATTATACTGTAGGGCTCCACCAAATCTATCTAAGCACTGGGAACCATGACTTCAATAGCCCAAACACACACTCTATGATGTTTCTGGTTTGAGTGTATGCCTCATTATGGCATTCTTCTGTGGGTGTGTGTGCACTTCTGATGGGTGTCATCATCCACGGTTCCAGTGCATAGCCAGCATCCCACATTAAATGGCCCTGTGGGATGTCCCCCGTAGCAAACATCTGATACTGCTGTAATGTGTGCCAGATATGGGAGTCATGATAACTCCCAAGGTTGCCAACACACACATTCAAGATTATTCCCTGGGCATTGCATGCAACTGGCAGTTGATGCAGTGGTATCCCTTGCAGTTCATGTAGATTCTACCCTGATATCCCTTGCAGTTCATGTAGATTCTACCCTGCTCACCATGTGGTGCCTTAATGTGTACATTAGTGCAATCTGTGGCAGCCAGTACTTCAGAGTAGAACTGTTGCATATTGCTAGCCCTCTCCACAGAACTATGGGGAAAACATATGTGCTCACTGGCATATATGAGCATAGCATCCAGGAATTGGTGGAGGATCCTGTATGCTGATGCCTGTGACACCCCATCATGTCCCGAGTTGGTCTTTAAGAAGTACCTGTAGCTAATATTCCAAGGGCTACACATACCTTAGTTTTCACTGAGATGGATTCCCCTTGATTGGTTCTGGCTCTGGGTTGAGGGCGGCAGAGCTCACAGAGTTCTTGTAAGATGTCCCTGTCCAGCCTGCAGCTCTCTACAATCCCCAGATCATGTAGTGCCTGATAAGCTACCCTGGGCCTGAACACTCTTCTCCTTCTTGGCCTAGGCCTATTGTCATCAGCACCAGCAACATTGACTTCAACCTCTAGCACATACAGATGTAGAATAGCTACAGCCCTTAGCTTTGTGTCGGTTAAAATTTCTTGTCTCTAATAAATGGTATTGAAGTATTTAGGAAAAACAAGAATAGAGGTTGCATGGATGCTTTGTAGCATGTTCAATAGTTGCACCAAGTTGAATTGTCTCATGAAAATGGAATTCACCTGCTTATACTGTAATTAGCATCTATTACACACACCTGCTGCTGGCTCATCATTCACTAGGCACACCTACACGCACGCCAGTGCACCCCCCTCACAGCTATGCATAAATAAAGTAAGCACAGCAAAATTGTAATTATTTTCCTCCATTCCCATAATATAGTGCAATGATTCAGTATAAAAAGGAAAGCTTGCCCACCCTGTACTTGAACCCAGGACCTTCTGCACTCTAGCTCTACACATACATGTGGTGCTTTAGGACTATTTACATGACAAGTACAACAAAAGCTGCCATTTATTTCCCTATAACTACGACATTAAAAATGTACAAAAATGATTTGAAATGGACAGAGAAGACACATTTTACAACAAAAATCCAAGGATGACATGCAGCCCATGATTTGTGCATAGCTTACATGCACTTTCTCCCTCCACAGACTGACCTGTACAACTTTGAAAGTTTACCCTGACACATCCTCCTGATGTCATCATTCACTGTTGATATCCATTGAAAACAAAAACACAATGGAAGTGCCTACACAGAGTGAACATCCCTACAGGGTTAGTCTTTTTTGGGATTCAGCAATACCAATAAGTTTTTACCTAATCTGCATATTCACCATGCTGACAGTGTAGAATCAACATGATTAGTAGCATGTCAGCAGAGAAACTGCACTGGAACACAATGTTGTAAATACAAGGGAGGCTATTCCCTTGCCCATATATCTGCTACATACTACATATGCTTGCAGTACAATATAATAGTCTGTTTCAGGATTTTCCAACATTGTAGCAGCCTGCATTATGTAGAATTACATTTTCTTTTGGGGGTGGGAGAGCAAAGAGGCATTTATGTCATGACCCTTACAAATGTATTTTTTATTTTGTAATTCTGATATTCTAGCATCCACAGCGTGTAATTAGGTCATAATATGTGGGGGTTATTTGTTGAGGTCAGTTCTGCACAAATTTTAAGAGCTTTTACTTGCTCTTGCTTCCGTGTAGACTCCTTTCAGCGGCTGTATTCAGAAAGTTTCCGATTCCTAGGCCAACACGAGCAGAGTTTACACGGTTGCTTTAGAGGTTGTTAAATCACTCCACCATGTTGATTTGCTTCATTAGCATAAAATTCAGCTACTTATGCTGTAATTTGCATGCCACAAAAGTTTCTAATTTGCACGTGAATGTGTACCTCTGCACAGAGTTTACTGAATCTAAAACTTTTTGCGCCTGTGTGCACTTAGCGCCATGACGTATGGGTTTCATGAATCACCCCCAATTTCCGTTTTTCCCCACACTAAACAATATCCTAAAAAAGTAACATACAACCAGCTGACAGACATTATAAAATCCCAGGGACTCCCAATGAGGAAACAACATGGATTCTGCGCAGGGCATAATGCTGTGATAATACTTTGGATGCTAACAGATGACATCTTACTAAGCATTCAAATGGCTGATGATCATATAATAAATGGGTCTGTTTAGGTACTGGAATAAGTCCTAAAGCCTCTCTGTAATTGCAGAACTTCTTGCCCAATTGCACATTTTCTATAAAAGTGGCAACACCACCTCTGACCCTGCACCATAGACAAAGGAGAACCTCACAACACAGTTCCATCCCTGTGTTTTTTCTCCCTCTTCATTAATAAATTTCCAAATGATTATTCTCATCTTCCCAATCTACTGTACACAGATGACACTGTATTCCACCAGTCCACCACTTCACAAAATTAAGTAGAAGATAATCCTTTTTCAGCAGCAAATTGCCTAAAATCAAGAAAGTACATCCTAACTCTAAAAAAAATAAAGCCATGCTTTTTGAAATAACTTATAAGCTTCACTAGCTCCTGTCAACTGGAGCATCCCTGATCATAGTAAAAATCCATTAGATCGTATCACCACCTTTAAATACTTGGCATGTACCTAGTCCTAACTTACATTTCAACAGCAAACTGACCAGACTAGGTCTCAGACTCAATGGCTACTGTTCTGATCATGGAAATTCCCTACTTCCTTTCACCAGCAATAAGACAACAATAGAAAAAGGGATTCTACAAATGCAGTCAAAATGTAGTATAACAGTGATAACCTCTGCCTCTAAAAACAACTCAAATTCACTATGATCAACCTTAAAAAGAATATACCACTTCATCCCTTATTTGCTTTTTCTGTTTGTTATAAATTGCTCAGCTTTGCACACCATTGTGCTCCATTTGGCAGGCCTGCTCTGAGCTGTGCAGCTGAGGTAAGGAATGACCAGAGTAAAACCTATACATTTCCATATATTTTATATACTGCTAACAGCTCTGGTATTTACAAAGTTAACCTAATATAGTTAAAAATCTCAAGTCAGTATAGACTGTCCCACAATCAACACCATTATTCTAAGGTCAAGGGTCCACAGACAACCTCTTTACCTACTACTTCCAGTTTGTTAGCACTAGATACCTTTAGACAGTGTTTAATACTCACTAACAAACATTTACTTCTATATTCCATACAATCCACATGTGAGAGGTGCAAATATCTATCTAATTGGAGACTGGGATTTCATTAAACATCCTCTCACCACCTAAGAAATTGCCAGTGATCAATCCTACCATTCATCTGCATGCCACTTACCTAAAACAGGCTGTCTTGTGCTGAGGTATTTAGGAAGTCTATTCTTATGCCTCAAAGGCCTTTCAGACAAAATTCTGACCTTTATACTCTTCATCAGCAACACAACAAAACCTCACATACTTCAGTTTCATCACTACTCATTCAAACTCTACTCAAACGAGTCACAATACTTGTCCACCTGAGCCCCTTAAGGTGTCCTAAGTCAGCCAGAAACACAAGAAAAGGATCTAATCAAAGGTGTGGCACACCAATACTCTACTCAACAGAAAGGGTGATGGTGAGCTGCCTCACAGGAACCATGCTTTAGCAAGTGTCTAGAGCTCTCAGTACCTTCAGCATGAGTGCACCTATGATATAGTTGTTGGTCATATGGATGTGAATGAATTGTGAAACATATCCCTGGATTAGATGACAGAGCTCTCAGACTATGATATAGTTGTTTTTCATATGGGTGTAAATGAATTGTGAAACGTATCCCTGGATTAGATGACAAAGCTCTCAGACTATGATATAGTTGTTGGTCATATGGGTGTGAATGAATTGTGAAATGTATCCCTGGATTAGATGACAGAAGCTCTCAGACTATGATGTAGTTGTTGGTCATATGGGTGTGAATGAATTGTGAAATGTATCCCTGGATTAGATGACAGAACTTCTCAGACTATGATATAGTTGTTGGTCATATGGGTGTGAATAAATTGAGAAATGTATCCCTGGATTAGATGACAAAGCTCTCAGACTATGATATAGTTGTTGGTCATATGGGTGTGAATGAATTGTGAAATGTATCCCTGGATTAGATGACAGAAGCTCTCAGACTGTGATATAGTTGTTGGTCATATGGGTGTGAATGAATTGTGAAATGTATCACTGGATTAGATGATAGAGCTCTCAGGCTATGATATAGTTGTTGGTCATATGGGTGTGAATGAATTGTGAATCGTATCCCTGGATTAGATGACAGAAGCTCTCAGACTATAATATAGTTGTTGGTCATATGGGTGTGACTGAATTGTGAAATGTATCCCTGGATTAGATGACAGAACTCTCAGACTATGATATAGTTGTTTTTCATATGGGTGTAAATGAATTGTAAAACATATCCCTGGATTAGATGACAGAGCTCTCAGACTGTGATATAGTTGTTGGTCATATGGGTGTGAATGAATTGTGAAATTTATCCCTGGATTAGATGACAAAGCTCTCAGACTGTGATATAGTTGTTGGTCATATGGGTGTGAATGAATTGTGAAATGTATCCCTGGATTAGATTACAAAGCTCTCAGACTATGATATAGTTGTTGGTCATATGGGTGTGAATGAATTGTGAAATGTATCCCTGGATTAGATGACAGAAGCTCTCAGACTATGATATAGTTGTTGGTCATATGGGTGTGAATGAATTGTGAATCGTATCCCTGGATTAGATGACAGAAGCTCTCAGACTATGATATAGTTGTTGGTCATATGGGTCTGAATGAATTGTGAATCGTATCCCCGGATTAGATGACAGAAGCTCTCAGACTATACATCCAAGGCTGATATGGAGCTGGTCTTGAGCAGCATTTGACCTTCACTGTGAATGATGCTTCAGTATATACAAAAGGGGATTGACTTCAACAAGTGGCTCAGATACTGGTGTCACTCAAAGGGACTCCAAGGTGTGACAGTCTGGAGGGAGATAGTTGACAGTCCTACTTCCTTCAACAGGGATAGCCTGCATCTCCCTTTAGGGTATTTGTATACTGGTCAAGACTTTCCACACTCCCACAGTGCCTTCTTAGGGAATGTTCCATCTACCAGCCTAGCCAAATCCAGTCAGGATAATACAAAACTAGTGCTGCTCAATGCTAGAAACCTGAATAACAAACTATCTTCCCAATGTGCCTTCCCGTACTTAGAAGATATCAGTATCTGTGTCATTACAGAAACATAGTTCCAAAGTAATGATAAGCCACCTTCCCTACTAGGGTTCATCACTTATGTGACTCTCTTTTGAGGATGCCTCTGTAACTGTTGGTGGTATGTCCATATTCCTTAGTGGCTCCTTCACCACTAGATTTTCAAGACTTTATAATGACCTCAAACTCCTTCACATCCTAGTAACTATAAATAAGACCCTTTGCCAGAACCTATCAAATTAAAGAACCCCATCTATGACACCCACAACCCATAATGCATATGTAAACATGCTCAAGTCCCTTGCTATTGGATTAAACACTATTATTCTTGGAGATTTCAATTATTAATCAATAAACTGCAATAATCTTAAACCACTACAAATGAATATGCTCAATGCCGTCTACACTTCATTAATGTAAACTTCGTTGACTAAACTCTACATTCCCCTCCAATCATAGCCGGCCTTAGGCATAAGCCAACTAGGTGGCCGCCTAGGGCGCCGCTCTAGCAGGGACACTTTTCCACTATTTATTTAGTGTAGGTAGTGGGATGTGGGCACCAAGTGTTGTGGAAGGGGGCGCCATGGAGCCCTTTTGCCTAGGGCACCAGTTGACCTTAGGCCATTCCTGCCTCCGATAGTATCAAATGTAGTAGATTTCGTCATTGAATAGTGATTCTTAGCCAAAAACACTAACAAATGATGCTGTCTTCAGATATTACTCTAATGTGAATTTACCTCAACTATACAACAACCTGCTGAAGTTCAAAAGGTCCCCTACCCTTGAGGACCCAATAATAAACACTCCCACAATCATGGACAGGTTCTTTTTCCACTTTAATACCTGAATCTAGACATTGAATCCAGACTATAACAAATACAGCATCAAGGTTTAGGAATAAACCTCTTTTGGTGAACCCTAGCATGAAAAAAGTTTTACAAAAAAAAACTTCTCTCCCTTAGGAAGAAACCCAAATCCCAACAACTCAAAATTAAATTCAAAAAGTTAAATAGAGAGCTTACAAATTACATAAAATCTTCCAAGACAAAGTATGCATTGAAAATAGCAACCTCTGTCGAGGACAGTCACAATTCCTCTTTTAGCTATGTCAAGAAACATAGAAACAATACCCAACACAGCTCAGAGATGATATACAACAGCTGTACCTACTCATCCCCTGAAGACATAGCTGACATATTAGCAGACACATTTTGGTCACCCTTCACCCCCTATCTCCTCTTAGCCCCCACAAGCTTGTACCCATGTCAGTTCCTCACACATCCATCCTTAGCAAGTCCTAAAAGACCCTCTCAGGGGTGAAAACACTAGCTCCATATACTCTGATAATATTATGGGATGCTTCCTTCTTAGTATGAAGCATCATTTCACTGATTCACTCTACAATCAGTTCAGAGCTCAGTCTTTCATCTGGCTTCATGCCTAAGGCATAGAGAACTGTGGTGGCCATCCCCTACACAAATGAGGCTCTACTTCTACTGATCTTGTAAAACATAGGCCCATAAACCTCACAAGCTGAATCTGTAAGACAATGAAACACATTATTATGGACCTCATAAACACAGACACTGGCAGCCTAATGTTCCTTGACCCAAATCAGTTTGTGCTCATAAAGAGTAGACCCTGTTTGATTAACCTATCATATAATATTATTAGTGTATTGCTACCTGATTGAATATGCAGTGTCTATGGCTCACGTTAATGCTTGCTCTGTACAAAACTCAGAGTACCACAATACCCAGGTAACCATGTGAAATGTCAGGACCTGCTAGAGCAAGTCCCAAAATGCGTAGACTAAATGGTTGACAAAATGGACTTACATATACTAAGTCCAAGAGTGCCATTTCTTGGAATATTCCCTTTTCTTCAAGGTATGGCTATCTCAGAGTTGCTTAATAAAAGTTTGGGGGTTGGGGGCTTGCCCCTGCAAAAAAAGAAGTTTAAAGGAGAAGAGCAGTATTCAAGATTTGCTTTTCTGCTACAGTTTTGTTTTTTTTTTCTGTGTCAACACTCAGCATTTCAAGTGTCAACATTTGAATACAGAGCCGAGTACCCACTATCTTACGTTTTAAAATATATGATAATATTACTCGCGTAAAATGGCATTTTAGAATGTGTTGACTAAAGCAGACACATTTATTTAAAACAATAAAAAGCTCATATACTGAAGACTCCAACATCAGAAAGTTAGGTGATTTCTAACCTTCTGTAAATGTCTTATCTTAGGCATTGGCTAAAATGTTTCTGAAACTTCAGGCACATGCAAACTGGTATTACAAATGCTTGTGAAATGCCAAGTTCACTTTCACTACTCAGTAGATTATGCGACTGTCAATGCTTTCTGTACTTGGACTCATTTCGTTAAGATTGTCAGTGTCCACCATAACTGTGGCCCTCATTTGGTTACTATGTCTTCTACCCATGATATCTGTGACTGTTTCTTCAAAACAAAATGAAGCCAGACCTGTCAGTTCAGTTATTGCATCTTCTGAAAGGGCTATGGAGTTAAGTAGGATCAGGTAGTGGGAGGAATAGATAATTTACTAGGATTGGGCTGTCAAGCTGGGGGAGTTAGGGATTTGCCAATAAAGCCAAGAGGCATCAACAAGTGTGAGCTAGTAGCACATGGGCACTTGTAGTAGGACCCCATTTCATGTGGGACCTCCTTGGTTTTATTGTGAAAGTACACTGATTCTGAACCCTTAAATCTACAGTTTGCATGTTTACTATTTTGAAATATCTATGACACTGGTTCATTTTTAAAAGTAACACTGAACTTTGATTTGATTAGGCCAACTCCAGTTCTGTCATGCCTATTAAGAAATAGCTCTTCAGGTGATTGACCCACAGTAGAACTGGGTACAAAATTCTGTACTGTAGCTGAAGTAACAATGCTATATCTTCCACACCAGCACTGTACTAAGACATTTATTGCATTCTGTCTTTAAAATGAGTGAAAATAGCTTTCTGGTAAGCCATAAGAAGCAAGATAGCTCGATATATTAGCAGAGTGGAATTTGTATAACACAAAGATAACATTCATCAAGTTTAAACTGAATATCATTACCACTGACACTACACTTTGGTAAACCATAAGCAACAAATAATCTTCTCAAATATTTGTAGCTTGTGAGATAATTTTGTATATACAAAATACTTCCAACAAATTCAAATATGCTTCAGCCATAATGATGGATGCAATATTCATGAATGAGCATGCAAAATCAGTATTCAGTCTTTTTTAACATTATCCTGGAAAATCCTATGCATGCATTGACGTTTGCCAGCTATCATTGCTTCTATCTGATGTGACTCATATTCATTACGCATGTAGTAAAGTTCATCGTTTATCTTCACCCATCACATGAGCTTTCATACCAGGGCCTTCAGTTTTATGTTGCCATATTTATCCAACATGTATTTTTTTTTTCAGTAGCACTTTTTTTTGTCTGGTATCCCCACTGACCATCAAGCCTTCCTCCCAGCATGTTCAGGTGACCCACTCATGCTGCCAGGGTGAGGACTCTGGCTTCTTTCTGAATTTACCTCACTCATCTTTGGGGGTGAGGGGCAAACTATCACAAATGGCACCATCATCCAGAAGGAGACTGGGTTTTTTTCCTAGCCTAAATGCCTCCCTCGTGTGTTACCAGAGCTGCATATTAAACTGGGTGAACAATAAGGAATGGCTGAAATGTGTGCACCACCCTCTGCCCATACTGGTGTCATGCCAGCCAAGGTTTTTCTGACCCCTAGTCCTGGCTTTCCTTCTGAACTTCAGCCTCAACTAGACAGTAGAAGACCTCCCCGCACACACTTGCTCACGTCCAGGATAGGTATGGTCATCATCCCTGGCTGCACCCTCAAGCCCCAGAGCAGTTAGTTAAACTCTGGTTACCTGGGTTATAGTCAGGGCTGCATTCCTTTGTGCCACTGGTGTGGCTGCAGTAGTGCTTTTCTTTATTTCCACTGAATAATGACGCTGGTATTCCATAGGACACAGTCTTTTCAAACAGATAATTTGTTTCTTCTCTTGTTGTGCACTTTTAAGCTCTCATTTACTCTATGAAGGCAAACTTCAGTTATAAAGTTAGACACTCCATAGTTTCTACCAGTTCTAGTCTTCTCGGCATCAGTGTGAATGGATTTTATATCCCCTGTTATTCCTTCTATTATACTATCAGTAGTCTATGGCAATGTAAATCTTGAGAGATCATCTGCATTGCCCAGTCTTTTAGAAACCATATACTCAGTCTGGTAGTCATACACTTCTAAGATTACAGCCCATCCCTGTTCATGTGATGCCATCGACTATGATGAGAAAATCCTTATATTCTCTGAATAAAGTTAACGATCATGATGGCATGTTTTATTCCAAAAGCCAAAGCAAGAGCTTTCTTTTTCTGTTTATGAATATTTTTCGCTGCTGGGGAAAAGTGTTACAGAATCAAAAGAAATAGGTCTTCCTTCATCTGAGGGCATAACATGTTAATTTAGAGCTCTACTGACATTTACAAAAGCATCACAAGCAAATGTAAGTGGCAATTCTTGGGTATAATGCACTTACTCTTTCCATATGTTAATAATTATTATAGTTTATTTGAGTTACATATATTAATAATTATTTACATTTCCTGAATACATTCCATGCCTGGTATTTCCATGGTGATGGAATTACTTCCTTCCAAAACTTGTAGATGGTACCAGTACTGGTTAAGCACAAGCTTCCCAGGAAGTTTACTAGAGCAATGAAAACTGCACTTTTTCACACAGGTTGGGGGAGGCATCATTAATTGCTTTTACCTTTTTTAGCTAAAGAAAGATTTCCCTTTTTATCAAGTACATGTTCCAAATATGCGATCTGTGACTTATCCGACCATATTTTATTATTTTTACCCTCAGACTGCAATCATGCAGTCTAGATTAAATAAAGTACAGAGACTTGTTTTCCTTGTCATATCTTCCAGGTGTAATTATGAATTCAGTTGTCTTAAAGTAATAGTATGGTATTATTTAATTATATTATAAAACTGACAGGAAACAATATGAATGCAACATGTTATCACCTAGCCATAGGACATAAGGAACATAGCTGCTGGAAAAATGTGCAAACTAAACAATAAGCAAAGACGGGTCTACTTTGTTTGATAGAAAACATATTTCACTGAAACTCGTTTCATCGAAGCCTCATTTCACTGAAAATGAATTGCCTGAACACAATTCACTGAAAGCTCACTTCACTGTAAACTCATTTGACTGAAACTCATTTTGTCTAAACAGGTATATGCCCTGTTCCCCACTATAGTGCTATTCTTATTATTATTTTTTGGTAAATCCAGCATTACCCACACCCAGCCGTGGGTTATTGCAATTATGCAATGACATTATTTAAGAAAGGCTTTCTTGATGTACGGTGCATGCACACTCCTATCCAGTACATCAGTACTTTGAAAAAGAAGCAATGGAGAAAGGAAGATCTCTGGGTTTTTTTTTTTTGTTTGTTTGTTTTTTTTACTAAAATAAATAAAGTTTGAAATCCAGACCATTGACAGGTACGAGAGAGACCAGATAGAGAAAGTACAAGGAAAATCAGGTACTGCATGTGCATTTAGTTTTGCATAACATACCTGATTTTTCTTGTATTTTCTATGTCCTGTCTTGTACCTCTTGACTATCCGCACTTCAAAGTTTTATTTATTTATTTTCCTTAATAACTTTCGATGCACCGCCTGCCACTGTAAAATGCCATGGAAGTACAGTAGCAATAAATAATAGAAATGGTAAAGCTCAAGAATAGCTTTTAAAATCAGGCTGTTTATTCAATAAGCTGCCTGATTTTAAAAGTTATTTTTGAGCTTTACTGTTTCTTACTGTTATTTATTGCTACTTTCCTGGCATTTTACAGTGGTTGTGCATGGAAGATTTACTTAGCTAAGTCTGCTGTCTCATTTTTAGTATTTTATGTTAAAGCTGAAGAAAAGGGGAAAAGAGCAGCATATATTTGTAGAAGAAAGTCCAGATGACTGGACTTTTTCTATTGGTATATGCTCGATTTACAATGGGCATGCTGGTTGGGCTGTCCAATCAGAGTGCTCATTTTTAATATTAATGGACAGTTATTGTATAATAGGTGTTAATTTTTACTTCTGTTAGCAGAATAAGGTCAGTGTGGTTCACTTCTGTGTCTACCCTCCACTGGACCAGTAATCAAGGAGCCTCAGTCCTCACCACTGGCAACAGTCGGGGATGTTCACTGAGAGGATAACAAGTACACACACAGTATTTCCAGATGCAGCTCTCTGCATCAGGTGCAATTTACCTTAAGAGCACACAGAGACCACAGTCAGTTAGGGGCTGGTTTCTCCCTCTTCCTCAGGATCCCCAATAAAACTCCCCACTGACACTGCTATAGAGTTGAGATCTCAGCTCTGTGACCAAGCCAAGAACTCCAGCACCCTCTCTGTCCAACCAGGGCTTCGTGTCCCTGCCCAAGTAGCTGACACATACACTCTTTGAGGTTTGATTTACACACACACACGCACACACACACACACACACACACACACACACACACACACACACACACACACACACACACACACACACACCTGGGAAAGGCAGGCACAGATTTACTAGTTATGCCCCCTTCTGCCCAAACTATACGGTAGTTATTATTGCCACCAGTCACTCCTTATCAGCGACTTTAGAGCCCTTAACAAAGGGTGTCCAGTCTTACTGTGCAATATTAATACTAATACAAATGGTAGTTTGACCAAGAACCAGGCTATTAGGCGTGGCCCACACAGTGCCACCAAATAAATATGCAAGTACTCTCAAATTTAAATATCTCTACACAGATTTGCCACAATGAAAGGTTTAAATATATTTAATAATAAATAATAAAATAACAAGACAATACTAAATGTGTATTCACAGTGACATCAAAGTTCAAAACCACAGGAAATATTTAAAACAACATTGCAGGACAGTCTCAAATAAATAAAGAAAAAATATCAAAACTAAGCTTCACTATATTCCTCACTATATCTAAAAGAGTAATACTGCTCCCTAGAAACTTAATTCATTAGAGCAAGGAAAATATTGTGGTGAATGGTTCTTGTCAGGTCCAAGACCAAATACAGAATGCTCTGTCTCACTAAGAGACTTCTCAAAATAATATATAAAATATTACTGCTGGGATAGCTTCCAGGATAACATCACGTCTTGTCATCTGACCCTAGTTCCCAGGCAAAACAATCATTGATGACAGCTGGTAACATTTAACTGTAAAAATACATAGACAAGGGCTTTGCTCAGATCTTTGGCAGATGCTGGAAGTCATAAAACAATTGCACTCCTTCATGCTTTCAAGACTGGTGATTAGTTCACCCTAAAGACAATACAGAATGTTTCCTACCACAGACTTTATGTATCTTGCTGCATTGCAAACTGAAATATACCATCTTTTATGGCCTAGTCTATAAAGTAATTTAATTTCAGATATTTTTCTAAAGTTTGCTGGACTGAGGTTAACCTCCTGTATTCCAGTTTCCACTGTTAAAATATATACATTTAAACAGTTACAATAGTGCATGTACATTTCTGTTCTCTTCCAGTAGGGCACACTGTGGTTACATTTCAATCAGAACTTTGCAAATACCTTTTCAACATGCACTTCTGTACAAGCAAGTTCTAATACATTTGTAACACAAGCATCTTGTATAAATCATTTTGATTTTCATAAATGACATATAATTCTTTACAAAATTCCAGCTAGCTCTGCTGGCAGTATCTCCTTTTGTCACAACTTGTATTTGCAATATAGTACTTATCAAGCAATAATTTATGGGTTGTTTAAATTTCATAGGTTCATAAGTGTTTACTAGGCTAACAACCACAAGGACATTTTTAAGCCTAGCCATGCATTCCAAATCTTTGACAAGTTCACATACCCTTGCTAAATGTAAGCAGGGGCCTGGAAGATGAAATATTTACAGGCTGCCTGTGTCCATTACAGACATAGGTGCCAAACCAGGGGTGAATTTCCTGTTTCCCATCTAATTGTCCAAGTTACACTTGAATTGGGTGAGAGAGGAACTCTGCTTCATATGGATGAGGAGCCTGTTCCAGAGAAGGGGTAGTTTCTGGGATATATACCTGTCTCTCAAACAGGTCCTATTTACATCACAGGCAATGTTTAAATCTTTATAAGGAGTAATTCTGGTGCTGTTTGTTTTGCAGATCTGCAGGAGGTCCATTAGGATGGGGTCTGACAATGCTTTGCTTGGTATACAAAACATTTTCAGGGTGGTGTCTGACAATGTCTTGTATGCCAGGCATAGATCTCTGCTCAACAGCCTGTAGGAGACAGAATACAGGGATAGGATCTTGAGGGGGTCTGCACAGGACATATTACTTATGTCTTGTATTCTTTTAGTGAGGAACCTCTGTGGACATTCCAGTTGTTGAACATACCTTTTTAGGTACATACCAAAGGGGGCATTGTAGTCAATAATAGATCTGATGAATTTTGAATACAATGGAACAATGACTTCCTTGGACCTAGATACCACTCTTTTGTTTATAAGTTACACAACATAGAATGATTTTCTCATTACTGTAGATATACGATTATCAAAGGCTAGATTACTGTATATGTCCAGACTACTGGGTCAACTCTTAGGGGTGTGTTGTCAATATGATAGTTAAAGGGGTCAGTGACTTCCCAAAAGATACTGTTATGCATTTTTTGGCATTTAGTTTTAGTTTATGGGTCTGACACTAGTTATTTGTCTGTGTCAGCCCTTCCTCGAGAACGTTTGCGCCAATGGTGGATTCTATGACTGCTCTTAATTTGCAGTCATCTGCAAATTTAGTAAGCCAGAGGCCATTAATTTCAGAGAAGTAAATGCCAAAAATGAGCGGTCCCAGGACTGATCTATGAGGGACTTTGTTTGTGACTAGCCTCTATGTAGAGGTAGACTCCCCACTTCTAACTTCCTGGGTTCTGTCTGTGAGCCAGCTGGCTATCCACGTGGTAACATAAGGGTTTATACCTAACCTGTTGAGTTTGTCAACAATGCCCGAATGTGGTATTGTGTCAAATGCCTTGGCCAGGTCAAGGTAGGCAGTATGCCCTATTTTGGCCTCGTCCATTTCTTTGACGACATTCGCAAAGAAGTCTACCAGGTTGAGTAGGCATGACCTGCCCTTGACAAATCCAAATTGGGTTTTGTCCAGGGTCTAGAGGTTTCCTATGTCATTATTGATAATTTCCATGATAATTCTTTCCATGGCTTTACATATGAGACTAGTGAGACTTATGGCCCTGTAGTTTCCAGGGACTGTAGATGGTCCACTTTTGTGAAGAGGAATTACTGTTGCTGTTCTCTATTTGTGAGGCATGTTCAAGTTTTTGTATTTATTCTGATGAAGTTCCTGGTGTTTTATTAAACAAACGAAACTTATGAGTTTTGTGGTCCGGTTCCTTCCCGGTCTTTGCTTTGCTGCTTTTTCACTTTTACTTTGTTTTTTGGAGTTGTTCAGCCGTTTTTCCTTGAAAATAGGTCTTAACTTGTGGGACTTACCCAGTCAACAAATAAATACATACACAGATCAGAACGAAACAGAATATAATATCTTGACAGATTCACTCACAAAGCAATTCTATATCTTCTTAGAAGGTTGTGTTGCCTGTTTTATGAGCAGTATATGAGTTCTGAACAACATTACCTTTTCTGCTCCTTTTGAGCACTCCAGACGTTTTGCACTCTTGCAGAATGATTAGTGCCATGCCATTCTCCTACAGAATTAAACATCCATTAATAACTGTGTTTCTCTGCAGTGATATTTGACCCCAGCACCAATTATATTTTGGTGATCCAAGGTAGAATTCAGAAGATGTACGAATGTCTTTTGATCTTGATAAATGTGCATAAAAAAATAACATTTAACGCAGGAAAGCCACAGCACCAAGACAACATCTGTCTGGAATAGGAATGTGATATAAGGGATCTTGAGCAGGAGGGAGTGCATAAATATATGAAAATTGATGAAGGATTGATAAAACATGAACAAATAGGAACAAAAATCAGTAAAGAATATTTTAGAAGAATAAAATTAATGCTGAAAACAGCCCTGACATCTAGGAACAAAGTCCAAGCTACAAACCAATTAATTTTTCCTGTTCTAACAGTTTTGGGGCAATTGACTGACCTCAAAAGACATTGGATCAGTTAGACAGGAAAACAAGAAAAATGGTTCATGCTTATCAAATGATATTTAAAAATCAGTGTATACCAAGATTATATATTCCTCGTTCTGAAGGAGGTATGGGTCTCCTCAAAATTGATTACATGTATAGATCTGCAGTTGTAGCATTGCATATATTTTGCTGACTTCACCAGATCCAAATATTGTGAAAGTTTTAAAACATGCAGAGTACAAGTCTAAGATGACTTCTGTGTTTAGTTTAGCAGAAGAATATTGGTGTCAAGTGGGAATGGAAATCAAACCAGAAGTAGACAAAAATCAGGCTGCTACTGGAAATGCAAAAAAAAAACAAAAACAAAAGAATGAATGTAAGGTGAAGAATCAGTTGAGAAGGCAAGAAATGTGGAAAATGCATAAATATAGTTGAAAGTACAGAAAACTCTTGGAACAACCACATGTCGATCAGAATCTAATGCAGGCATGGTTAAGGAGAGGTGAATTTAAATGAAAAAATTAAAGGCTAATATTGGTAGCCCAGGATAGTGGACTACATATATGTTGGTTTAAAAAGTTTGTTGAACATGTGGGAGAAACAAACAAATGCAGGTTTTGTAAAACAGAACTGGAAACAGTCGCTCATCATGTTACTGGGTGTGGTACAGTGATGGCAGATGGCCTGTACACTGAAAGGCATAATGATGTGGCAAGACTGTTGCATTTGGAATTGTGCAAACATTACAATATTGAAGTAGCTGAGAAGCATTGGAAAATGAGCCACAACATATTATAGAAAATGATGAAGTTTATATCACATGGGATCACCCTTTACCAACAGTTCAAAAAACAGATGTGAAAAAAACAGATAAAGTTGTCCATGAAAAGAAGACAAAAGTAGCATTGATAACTAAAATTACTATACCCATTGATTATAGTGTTTTACTTACAGAGAGACACAAAGTCATAAAATATGAGGATTTGCAGGCAGAAATGAGGACAATGTGGAAGCAGAAATGAGGACAATGTGGAAGAAAGATACCCAGACAGGAACAATGAGTCTCATAAAAAGAATTTACGGTTGTATTCTGATATGCTACCGATACATGTAACTCCATATGAATTACAGAAGGCGTCAATACTGAGCACATTGTGGGTGCTGCGGAGAGCACTTTTGGCTAGTATGAAAGATTAAAGTAATAATAATTTCATGAACTTTATTCATATTTGACTTAGGGGTGGGGTCCATTTTCATCATGGTACTAGAAACCCAAAATACGTGGAGAAAACAAACCCTAGTAATCATTCAGATTTGCAAGGGGGGGTCAAGTACCTGCTTTAATACTAGGAACTGTACTGCTGTCCTCTGAACTGCAAAACTGCTGTTTTGCAAAGGGGAAATACACACCAAGTCAAAGGCTGATGCACATCTAAGTATTCATTTAACTCTTAGAGACAGTGAAGTCAGAAGTAGCATATATCTATATACATATCGTTATAAAAGGCTTGATACTAATCATTGTCACCCTGAGTTGGAGTTTTAATCAAAGATTTTGTAGACTTATTTACTTGTATTTTCCAGTCAAAAGTCATGGTATATTTTCAAGGAGCTATTTCCCAATTAGATTTTCTATCTTCTAGAGATATATAGGTATTAGCAGATTTTATGAATATAGCCTTAGAGAATAATTTCATATATTTTAAAGGGGAGACATACAGACAAATAAGAAGTGTAGCTATGGGGACAGCCTGTGCTCCAGTATATGCCAGTCTGCCAATGAAAGAATGGGAGAACCAATTTGTATTTAATAGTACATTCTCTAGTTTTTATAAGTTCCATTTACACTATTTAGAGGATATATGTATATTATGGAATGGATCCAATGAGTATGCACATCACTTTATTACTTATGTTTAAAGTACCATGCAGTTCTTCAAATTTACCCACTCTGTCTCCAAAGTCCAGGTAGATAATTTGATTGTTACTGTTTATAAAACAAAAACTGCCTTAAGTTCTACTATCTACAGAAAGCCTACTTTTAGCAATGCATGTTTATATTTCAACAATTTTCACCCAGGATTGCACAAAAAAAGTTTAATTAAGGGGTAATTTATTAGGCTAACAAGGATGTTCTCTGACAGAGGCAATTTGCCTGCTGAAGTAAAAAAGTTATCAGTAATGGTTTATAGTAGAGGATACCCTAAGAAATTTGTGGACAAAACAGGTGCCAATATTGTATCTGAGTGAGGTATTAAATACAAGACCTTACTTGGGTCAGGATGTAGTATGACTGAGCTAACAAAAGATACAATGATTACAGTAAACAGATAACTTATGGGCACCATTTTTTTTTGAAAAAGCTTTTAGTATTACAATATAATTCCACTGCCCAAGAAATAAAAAAAATATCAAAAGCAATTGGAATATTTTCAAGGCAAATAATATTTTGAAAATATTAGGGGAAATTCCCATTTTGTTTATAAGAGCTAAAAATTTAAAGGACATTTTTGAAACTCCAAACGACCTGAATAATTTAACTTCCTCTACTGGAATAAGAAAGTATGGCTATTGCAAGCAATCCAGCTACATTTTAGAGGCAGGTTCTATAAATTTGGTTATAAGGGTGGCAATCAAAGTAACAATAGTAGAGACAACATTACAGTTTGGTTGAAGGATGATAATTGTGCTAACTCATGGGTGGTGTATTTGGCTAAATGTGCCACATATTCTGCATTCTATTTAGGAAAAAGATAGGATGTTAAGAAAACAGATTTATGAGCACAACTAAAAAGATAAAGTACAACAATTCACTATATAAATATTCCGTTACATGCAAACATTTTTGTAAGTTTGTTTTTGGTATACTGGATGGCTTTGTTATTAATCATAAGGGGGGAGCCAGGGAAATCTGTTTATAATACAAAGAGCTCTTTTGTCAGTTTAAGTTAAACACCACAACAGAGCCAGGTTTGAATGAGAATATTTCTATATTACCAGTGCTGAAATTGAAAGCCGCTAAACTGTAATTTTTATATTTTATCAATTAATGTTTACATTAACATTTGTCATATTTCAAGATTTTTAATTGCCAATTAGATCAATATTTAACAGCCTGGTGTATACCCTGGGATATAATAAATTCTGTATAGGCTTTGCACAAATCCTACACAAAGTTTATCTGTTTGCACAGTGAGCTCATCTTCAAATGCAAGCAAGCAGGGTTTGTGGTGACCAGGAAACCATGTAAAGCAACATGGATAGTGAACTTAGTAACAGCATAACAAGCGGAATTGTGGGGAATGCCACAAGGACCACTAGGATTTTTCATATATTAATGTATTATATTGTAGGGACAGGACAGAACAGAACAGTGTATGTGTACACTCCAGCATACTGGGTTAGCAGGATTGTGCAGTGTGCCACAAAGGCCACTAGGGTTTTCCATATATTAATGTATTATGCTAAGGGGACAGGACAAGACAGTGTATGTGTACACTCCAGCATACTGGGTTATTGGGATTACTCGGAATGCCACAAGGACTACCAGGGTTTTTTCTATATTAATGTATTATGTTGTGGGGACAGGACAGTGTATGTGTACACTCCAGCATACTGTGATAGTGGAATTGCATGGAATGCTACAAGGACCACCAAGGTTTTTCATATAGTAATGCATTGTGTTGTGGGAACAGGACAGTGTATGTGTACATGCCAGCATACTGGGTTAGTGGGATTGCACAGAATGCCACAAGGACCACCAGGGTTTTTCAAATATTAATGTATTATATTGTGAGGACAGGACAGTGCATGTGTACACTTCAGCATACTGGGTTAGTGGGATTGTGTGGAATGCCACATGGACCACCATAGATTTTCATATATTAATGTCAGTGTTGCAGGTACAGGACGGGACAGTGTATATAGTGTTGAGTATTGTGGAATCCCATTCCAGGCAGTCTGTACAAGTTGTGTCAATTATCTGTAAGGCTGTATGGACTGCCATTTATAGGAAACAGTCATCGGAAGTGGTTTTATTGAATAGGGATACACAGATGAAGTTTAGTGATAAACAGCATGAAGGACGACAAGTGAAACATTGTAAGATACCACACATGAGGAACTGTGAAAGGGAAACAGTTGTAGCAGGAACATTAATCACATCTCCACATGGCACAGTACGGACTTCACAGTGACAAATGTATATGATGTGACTGTCACACAAGGTGTCATAACAGTGGAGGATGTCTGTGTGATATAAGCATCCAGACATGAACAATGGAGAGGACATGTATCATGAATGTTAAATACAATTGGGGTTAGGTGCATATTGTGAAGCTGTGCAAACTGATTTGCCTGAGTGTGCCTATATTGTCAGCAGAGGCTTCCAACAAGTTAGCCACAGATACAGGCTCATGTCAACAGTAAAACCATTATGCACAAACATGGACAATATCAGAATAATACCACAAGTAATACCCATGTCTCTGAAACAACATATGTGTTTTTGAGTAAGCATAGATGGTTGTGCACCAACACATTTGTACAACTATTAGGACATGTCAGCAATCTATGAGTGTAATCAAGCACACTCTCCTGACACTAACATATGCAGGAGGTGTGAGGAGACACACTTGACAATATCATCACTACAGGCTAATTGACTGGTGTGCATGGCAGAGATATATATGGCACAATCTGCAGTGTCACAAATGTAAATCATGCCATCAATGTCATTAAATAATTATGTATATCATGAGTGTAGCACCGAAACAGATATCACACATGCCTGTGGTATTACACCTTGGTGGGGCTCCATTACATCAGACAGTAATGTATATGCAACAAAACTAATAGCTAGGTATGCACAACAAGATGTGTGACAGCTCACAGTGACAAAGGTGGTACACTTCAGTTACCCATCATTGGAAGATGAGTATGGAGGGACATGAGGAAGGCTGCATTGTACTCGGATATTGGTTTGGTGAAGGCTGTAAACTGTAAAGGTATTATGGCTTGTCATGTGGATGTCCTGCACATACTCAGTAGTTGTGTTACATACAAGGGGGTACTCATCACTGTGGACACATGGTGGTGGACATTCTACATACCATATATCCCAAGACACAGACAACATAACAGCTGGCCTGCTGATAGGGTGTGATGTCTATATGATCCTTGATTTGTGCATTTGTTTGCATAGCAAAACAAATCCCCACATTTTGTTTTCATCTCATGTGTTGTCATGGCTGTGGCAGCAGTATTTGATGTGTGTTGATACTGTCTGCATTATACCAGAATTACAGCTGGAGTCAATGATTGTCCACAATCTGTAATCCTCCAGACAGCTGTTGGGACACAGGATTTGTATGTCATTCTTGACATCTGTAATTTCAATCATGGACAGGAAAAGGCCTAGCAAACAGCCCTGATGTACACACTTGATCACTGGACACAAAATATAGGTCACTTCGCACATTTCTACATATTTAGATGCCATGTATGTGTTGCACTGTTCTACCCACTTGGTGTTATAGGTGTTGATGGCCACATGTGTCATTGTGGAGTGAATACCTCAGTGTGGACTCCTGTCAACTTCCTTGGCCTTTTCAAGTTCCACAAAATGATGCTCTTTGAGGACATCTGACAGATGCAACAGACAGAGATGTAGCATCAAAAACTCACATATGTTTGTTGCACACAGCCGGGATATTACTAGTGTCCATTTAGAGAGGTCCATAATGACATGTTGATCTAACTCACACATCAGTAGAGTCGAGATGTGTCTATATATGCATGCATCAGGTGCTGTCCCCAGCCCACTCAGATGGATGCATGTTGATGTACATCCTTCTACTGGAATATAGTCCATCTGGTGGGTGTGTTGAAGTGTGTATCACACATTATCAGGTAAGCATATTTTCTGAGTCATGCTATAGGTGATCTATGATGTTGTCACAGCCCATTGTTTCTGTGTGATAGGCCTGCATGGAGGTAACACAATGCATACTGCCTATCTTGATCTGTCCTAGGGTTTGGACAATCCCCCTACTCAAGTATTATTGACAAACTCTACCAGCTGGGGATTAACACTTATGTCACTTGATGGTTAATCAATGTCCTCACCAACATATCACGTACTTTGAAAGTTGGTGAATCAACCTCTATCATTGCAGCTGTCAATTTGTGTACCCCAAGGATCTGTGCTGAGCCCTATACTGTTTAGAATCTATTTCTCAACAGTCCAGGTTACAAAATATGACCTGTAGTTTACCCCTACCAAATTTGCTGATTCATGCATATTAGTTGAAATCACTGAGTCCACCAATGATGTGACTATACTACAAGATGGGCTAACATACACAAATGATTGGTGCCAAAGACGTATGGTCTACTAATAAATACACAATGTGTCAGGATTTATAACTTATGCAAAGTTGAATTTCCTGGTTAATGTACCATTGATAACACTTCCACGTATGCTGAAACCAGTGGTGCAAGAATTGGGAAATCTTGTAGATAGCAATCTGAACTTTGACCAAGTGTCCAGAGTGGTATGGAAAGGCTACATCATGCACCTCAGAAGTCAAGCCATTGTATTAAGATCTGAGGAGGATATAACAGCACTGTACTCAAACCTCATCTGAACACTAATACGGTAAAATTCTTCCTTTTGTATGTACCTCACCAGTCACCTGCAGCAGCTGGACAGACCATGGGGATTTCACACCAAGAAAATGCAGGTCCTACAAACCATGCCATGACATACGTGAATATGCTGAAAGCCCTGTTCCTGAAATCTGTATTGGAAAGGATGAGGTGACTTGTGTCTGGACTACAGGATATCTCTGACTCTGCCCTGATGCGTATATTGCGCATCTGCATATCAGCAGAGTCAGTTGAGAGGCAGATGGTAAAAGCAATGTCCCACATGATGTTGTAAAATGCTCTCCCTACTGTCAAGCAAGTGCACAAACACACACACTCAGTTGGCTCTAGTGAGAATAGAACCCTCACCTATCTAAGTACATAGACTACAGAACACAGTACTTTACACAAGTGCCGTTGTACATCTGACTTGGAGTGTGTCAAACAACATTTTATAGCTGATGACATTAGCAGTGTCTGTTCAGGAGAATATAACCATGTCCCACATGCTGGTTTAAAGTACTCTCTGTAATGTCAGGCAACAGCACACACACACACACACACACACACACACACACACACACACACACACACACACACACAGTTGACTGCAGTGAGAATAGAACCGGTACCTATCTAAGTACACAGACTACAGAACACAGTACTTTAGGCAAGCACCACAGCTCAAGTCTGGCTTGGAATGTCTCATAATGACTCATTATTTTATGCAAGCACCATTGCATAAGTCTGACTTTTAGATGGCTGCAGGTCAGCTTATACTGGATGACATCAGCAATGCATGTTGGAGAGAAGAAGTTGGCAGGCCTGCATGAAATGGATGTGTAGGCATGTGCAAGCATCAAAATATTGTCAATCCATTGGATTGGAGTGGCAACTGTAGAATACACACATCTGCTCTTCTGGCTAGACACAGACACACAAAGACACACCCAGTTGATTGCAGTGAGAACAAAATACCTACCTAAGTACACAGACTACAGAACAAAGTATGTTACACAAATGTCACGGCTCAAGTCTGATTTTTACAAGACTGCAGGTGAACTTATAGTAGATGACATCAGCAGGCCATTTGGGAGACAAAATGTTAGGAGATCTGCATAGGCTCATAGCTTCATATGTACATATCAGGCTACTAGTCTAATGGCCCTATGGTGTTTAGAGGCCTAGCTGTGTAAAAACACAAGTACCATTATAGAGCATAGTTGGATGGTCCTTGTTAGCAGAGCAATTTTGTGATCAGCACCAACTGGCCCTATCTATGTGACATATTGTTAGATAGGCCCTCAGTTTGTAATGTTTACACATATAGTTTCATGTCATACACAGGAAATGGATAGTAAACAGCAGTAATACAGCATAATGTTAACATTTCCATAGTGCGTCGAGCAGTGGGTTTGCACGAAGGTTAGCAAAGTGCATATGCATGCAAGATACACATGTTTGCACTTAGGTAAGGAGTGCACAAATGTGAGCCACATTGCTAAAGCCTGACACTTAGTGTTGAGTCTATGAAATGCACTTGCTGCTTAAATGACTCTGTGATAGCATGTGTTAATGCAGTGATACATTCTTTTTTTGGCACAGATGGTACTGGGTTTGAACACAGGTGTATCTAATACTTAAAAATACTTTTAATTACAGAGTGATAATGCAACGGCATGAGTTGTTTATATGAGATGTGTTTCTGCATTTTGCTGCAGTTCACCGTCTCTGCCCACTGGTGTGCAATGCACATCTCCTCACAAACATGGAGCCTAAGAAGTGAAGGGATCCATTTCTTTTTCTGCTACTTATGTGTGTTGTGTGTGATTCTATTTTTTGACCAGATTAAAGGTGTTAAAATGGGATAGATAATAAAGTGGCGAAATGGGGAGCAAGCAGGCAGAAGAACAAAGTCTGACAGTTCGTATTGAGCCTCTGGAATACACTTGCTACTTAACTGCTTCTGTGGCAGTACATGTTAATGCAGTTAATGCAGTAATGCATTCAGTTTTGGGGCCAGATGGTACTGGATTTGAATACAGCTGTATGTAATACTTTAAACTACTTTTGCATTACTGCTTCTGTGTGTTGGTGCACGATGCACACCATCTCACAATAATTAATTAAATAAATAAATGGGGAAGATAGGACAGTGGTGAAATGGGGAGTAAGCAGAGGGAAGAACAAAGGGAAAGCAGGACAGGAATGTGCAGGAGGGAGGTAGGAAAGAACCATATCTATCCATTTCTTTAAAGTGCAAACTAAACATATCTGCCATATTTGAACTGTCACCTCCATTGAGAGGGGTGACCACAACACAATCATTTTGTATAGCCAATTGGACCAAATCAAGTGTGCCAAGAAGACACATGTGTGAAATGGAGAGCTATGTAGGGAACAATTTTTTTATGGGACAGGTGTCCATTTTTTTGAGAGAGAGAGAGGAATGTTGAGGAAGGGATATAGGAATGGCTGGGTGAGGTAAGTTTGGTAGGTGAGGACGTAATTGCAGACAGACAAGACAAACAAGACAAGAGACAGGGATGGTGATAGACACAAAAGGTTGGGGGACACCATGATTGGGCTGAGGGTGGAGGCATCATGAACCTATGTCATCAAGCTGGGTGACAGTGAGAATCAGGTTCTCACCCACTGGACTGTCATCAGTGTCACCTAACTCTGCTGCTGGCTGGAGTGCCTGATGGCTGCATCTCCTCTTCCTCCTGGTATGATGTAAAATGAGGGAGAGCAGACTCTCCAGCTGGTGTAGGTGTACACCAACAATGTGGCACATAACCCTATGCACCATCCCTGGCAATTCAGCATGCATGATAAAATCACCACCTCCATCACTGCTCCCAGAGGGTAACACTGCACCAGCTTCTAGGGCAGGACTACTTGAGGGGGCAGGTAGTTCAGGGGCAGCAGAGATGGTGCTGCCAGGTTGGCTCCCAGACATGCTGGGCAACAGTGCTGGAGACAGACAGATCCTGTGGGCAGGCCTACCCTCGTTGTACTGTGGAGCATTTAGTGATGTGGTACACATGGATGACATGGACACATTTTGATGACATGTAATAAAAATAAAAATACAAAAAAATAAAATAAAAAAAAGATAAGGATTGGGGTGAGAAAAAGAAAGAGATAAGATTAGTACTTGCAATGCATTGATACAAGTAATTGACTCTATTATCTTAATTTCTACTTTTAAGAATACCAGCTCCTAACAGATGCACACTATACTACAGATTGCAGCAAGTATTCTTTGACATGTGCATATATTGCACATATTCATGCTTTAATTATACAGATTGCAGTTTACAGCAGGGTATGTGTGCCACTGGTATAGAGTTTTTACTTTAAACCTTTAAATTACACATAATTGAAGAATTAACAGTATGTGTAGTTGGGCAGTGTGGTCTTTGAACTCATGACCTCTGACTAAAGTCTAATATTGTACTCTTGGTTTGTTCTACAGACTAATGCATGCATACTTGTTTTACAGTTGAGATATGCATGCTCAATTTGATATTGTAATATTGTACTCTTGGTTTATGCTACAGACAAATGCATGCATACTTGCTTTTACAGTTGAGATATGCATGCTCAATTTGATACAACTCTATAAAATACCAGAAAGCTATATTTAACGTTTAATGCTAGAATAACACTACTATTCTGCTGCATACATACCACATGCTTCCATCATCCTCACCAGTCTAGCCCCATGGGTTTGTGCATTGATCTAACAGTCCCTGGCAGCTGTGAAAAAAAAAAAAGAACAGAATATCATTATGAATACCAGTCTTGCCTATATTCAGCTTTTAAGTCTTACAAGTACTCTCTGTAGTTGATACTTACACAGTTGTCGGATGCCTGCAGTCCTAAATTCTCCAGTCCAATGGTCAAGGGTAACCCTCTTCCTCCTCTGGAGATCATTATAGTAATGCCTACATTGTTCACCAGTGCAGGGGAAACTGGTGGCACTGGTTATAGCCCAGGCTAAACTATCCCAAGCTTCTGACTTATAATGGTAACCAGAATAGTTCCCACTGCAAAAGTCTGGTACTGTGGTTCTTAAGTGGGAGTCCAATAAAAATCTTGGACTACAGGACACCCCATCTCTTTGCCCTGAACCTGACATCTCCCCCACAAATGTCTGCCATGTCTGCCATGGATCTAAAGCAATGGGGAATGATGCTTTCCTGCCAATTCCAGCCATCACATTTACTGAGAATGCACACACTGTTTGAAAATGTTTGAATCAGGTTCTCACCCACTGGACTGTCATCAGTGTCACCTAACTCTGCTGATGGCTGGAGTGCCTGATGGCTGCATCTCCTCTTCCTCCTGGTATGATGTAAAATGAGGGAGAGCAGACTCTCCAGCTGGTGTAGGTGTACACAAACAATGTGACACATATCCCTATGCACCATCCCTGGCAATTCAGCATGCATGATAAAATCACCACCTCCATCACTGCTCCCAGAGGGTATCACTGCACCAGCCTCTAGGGCAGGACTACTTGAGGGGGCAGGTAGTTCAGGGGCAGCAGAGGTGGTGCTGCCAGGTTGGCTCCCAGACATGCTGGGCAATAGTGCTGGAGCCAGACAGATCCTGTGGGCAGGTCTACCCTCATTGTACTGTGGAGCATTTAGTGATGTGGTACACATGGATGACATGGACACATTTTGATGGCATGCAATAAAAATAAAAATACAAAAAAAAATAAATAAAAATAAAATAAAAAAGAAGATAAGGATTGGGGTGAGAAAAAGAAAGAGATAAGATTAGTACTTTCATATGTGATACACAATGCATTGATACAAGTAATTAACTCTATTATCTTAATTTCTACTTTTAAGAATACCAGCTCCTAACAGATGCACACTATACTACAGATTGCTGCAAGTATTCTTTGACATGTGCATATATTGCACATATTCATGCTTTAATTATACAGATTGCAGTTTACAGCAGGGTATGTGTGCCACTGGTATAGAGTTTTTACTTTAAACCTTTAAATTACACATAATTGAAGAATTAACAGTATGTGTAGTTGGGCAGTGTGGTCTTTGAACTCATGACCTCTGACTAAAGTCTAATATTGTACTCTTGGTTTGTGCTACAGACTAATGCATGCATACTTGTTTTACAGTTGAGATGTGCATGCTCAATTTGATATTGTAATATTGTACTCTTGGTTTATGCTACAGACAAATGCATGCATACTTGTTTTTACAGTTGAGATATGCATGCTCAATTTGATACAACTCTATAAAATACCAGAAAGCTATCTTTAACTTTTAATGCTAGAATAACACTACTATTCTGCTGCATACATACCACATGCTTCCATCATCCTCACCAGTGTAGCCCCATGGGTTTGTGCATTGATCTAACGGTCCCTGGCAGCTGTGGAAAAAAAAAGAACAGAATATCATTATGAATACCAGTCTTGCCTATATTCAGCTTTTAAGCCTTACAAGTACTCTCTGTAGTTGATACTTACACAGTTGTGGGATGTCTGCAATCCTAAATTCCCCAGTCCGATGGTCAAGGGTAACCCTCTTCCTCCTCTGGAGATCATTATAGTAATGCCTACATTGTTCACCAGTGCAGGGGAAACTGGTGGCACTGGTTACAGCCCAGGCTAAACTATCCCAAGCTTCTGACTTATAATGGGTACCAGAATAGTTCCCACTGCAAAAGTCTGGTACTGTGGTTCTTAAGTGAGAGTCCAATAAAAATCTTGGACTCCAGGACACCCCATCTCTTTGCCCTGAACCTGACATCTCCCCCACAAATGTCTGCCATGTCTGCCATGGATCTAAAGCAATGGAGAATGATGCTTTCCTGCCAATTCCAGCCATCGCATTTACTGAGAATGCACACACTGTTTGAAAATGTTGGGCTCTGCTTACCATCACTGAAACATGGTGTTCAGCAGGGCACACCTCTTAGCACCGTGTTTGTGCGATAGTAAGCGGAGAGCAGCAGTAGCAAGCAAACCAAATTCAAGTTTATTGAATGTACAGGCAGTTGCGCATGTGTGTTAGACAAATGTGAAGGCCATGGCAGTCCAGATAGCAGAAATATACTTACAAAAATATAGTACACGATATACCCACAGTCATACATTTGAGAATAAAAGTGATAATACATAGACAAATTAATACATAACTGACTCAATACTAGTAACTCAGCCCTCATACATATAATTACTATCATCTACACTGTGTCAACTATTATAAATGAGAGTGACTATAATAGGAAGTGGGACAGCAGTAAAAGTGCATGGAATATTCTGTATTCGAACCCAGGACTAAATGTAGAACAGTCCTGCAAATACACCTGTTGCCACAACAAAGGTGAGAAAACACTTGTCTATGTTGCAGCTCATAGCTATAAACTGCAATGTCACAACAGTAAAACAACTAATGCACACCCTGTACTAGAACCCAGGGCCATCTGCACTCCAGCCCTACACACACATCTGTTGCCACAGGACTAGTTATATGACATTCCCTATTTTACTAAACATTCTTAAGGTCTTGCTGTTAAATATCGCACAACATCACTTAGCAGGTTTGCATGATGCCTAATAGTATTAATTGAATGCATCCTGAAAAATTATATAGCACGTCTTCTGTTGGTTTCTTGCTGTTACTTGCATTTGCATGCATGCATACTACAGTATATTAACTATTGTGACCAACTACTCTTATTACTGTATTGTACTAAGTACAATGAATACACTGAGACAAACTGCTTCAGTTAATATGCTTTTACTATTACATTCTTCTTTTGGATCTACAAGCATGCTATACAGATACTGTCAGCTCTCTATGACAAATTCCAAAAGCTTGTTTATACACACTCATATTTATACAAAGTCTGATGTTTTTTCCAAAAAGTCTGATGTATAACAGTTTTTTCTTTGTATATGACTTTATACGGTGATGTCCTATACAGTAATTTATTGACAATGCTTGAGTATTTTATTGCAAAGGCATTGCAGTATTGTTTTTGGAAAAAAACACATAAGTTACAAATGTCAAGCTTTGACTTGTTGCTATACATATAAATGAACTGAGAAGCAATTTTTGTGGACAGATAACCCTTGAATGCAAAATTGTCTGTTTACACAGATAAAAAAACATGGTTTATACACTGAAGAATGCTGTTTAAACCATTTACTATATACTGTACAGAATACGCTTGCTTGTACAGATTGTTTTTGCATTTGTACATACATGGCTGTAATGTACACTCAGTCCAGTTTACAATCTTAGCATTAAACTGAAGCCTGCTAATTACATTACTTGAAACAGTAAAATGTATTTTTGGTATTAACACTTTGTACATTTATTTGAGTCCCTTTTGCAGTACTGTTTATACAGTTAGTGTAAAATTGAAAGCATAACCTTCCCCCTGTAGTATTCATCATTTTATTGCAGTATTGTTTATTTGCTTTATGCTGTGAGAATTAAATATATGCTTGCCCTTTGGCTGTTACCTAGACTGTGACACTTTAGTCTTACACATTTGCTTTCTGATTAGATAATTTTTTTGGTCATTTCCAAAAACAGAAAATATTTGCTATAAAGCTTTTGCTGTTGCCTATGCTGTCAAAGTTTTACTAGTAGGTATTTGTACCCTTCCTTTTTTGTTAAGGGACCTGCATAATTTACTTTAACTGCATACCATAGCCCATGTACTGACTGTACTCTGTGTAGCATTTACTTGCAAACAAATTATTAATGACATGTATGCACAATTGTGATGTTTTATTACAGTTACCAAACTGGATTTCTGTAGACTGTTGTGCTTTTTGCTTAATGCTCGTGAATACTTGACAATTATATTTTAGAAAAACATAAGCCATTTGGCCTGGCAACCAGTCTTGTTTCATCGACCTTATAAATTTCAGTACCAGTAACATTTTGTGTTATGCAACATTCATTGTAACTACCCATTCCAGCCTGGAAAGATTTGAGCTCACATACTTTTTTTTCTTTCTGCAAATTCCAGATGCTTAACCCATAACTCCTTTAGCACTTACTCGTACCTTCAGTCATTCATTAATATACTTGCAACTTGATATTAGAATGCAGTTGTAATAAACATTAACTTGCCTAACTTTGAATAATATTGTTTTTGAATACTGTTTTTGCTGGAGTCTTTGCTATTTTTGATGCTATTATGCAATTACAAAATATTGTAAGAAACAAAAGAGATATTGGCTTAACTAACACATGCTTAAAACAGATATAGTTACATTATTTACATTTGCTGTCATTTGCCTTTTGCTGCACTTTAGATGAAGAGAAAATACATGCATGTCAGTCTTGTGACGTCATGTCTTTTCTGTGTTTAACTACTCTCATTTGATTTCTATGCCCTAGAACTGTTTTGTTATATGAAATGGTTTTAAAATCACCATTTAAGTGCCTTGCTTTAACTGAATGAAAGTTTGTGCTGTGTACACTTAACCATTTTCTAAAGGTACGTTGTAAATTATTTTCTATCAGCGTAGTTAACTGCTGTTGCTTTATCTCTTTACTAACCAGATTCTATTTGTCAGTATTTTGTTCTGCTGACTATAAAGCTCTTATGCACTTCTGAAAAAGTGTTTGCATATGTTGTCTGAACTTTTTGAGCTCACTCTGTGTCTTAGAAGTTTATTAAATCTTTTTGTCAGTTCACCATGAACCTCTTCTCTGTTTTTATCTGTTTTGTAATATGCAGTGGTTTTATGCCAATTTTGTCTAACAAGATGTACAGAAGATTCTGTCAATGACTTACTTGGCAGATATTGTAACTCTGAAATTAACATTTTACATGTGGTGACAGAACATAATGCAAATGTATGACCCTCATTTGACTTGCACAATAAACGTTGACTGTCATACCAATGATGTTGCTGTTTAAGATACCAGTCAGACATAATGCATTTGCATAAAGCATTGACATCAGCTTTACCTAGTTAAGTACTACATGTGCTACAGTTATGTTTATACCAATCTTTAAATTCTGACCATACATGTGCTGGACTATTATTAATATCTTAGAATAAAAATAAAGCAACAAACTGACCACAGCTTGGTGAATTCAAACAGTTTTAAAAAAACACAAAAAGTAAGTGCTATTTGCACAGCCTGTGCAAATAGCTATGCCAACCTAGTACTAGTGGCATGGGAAATGAGTCATCTATTACAAGGTAATGAATACCAAAATAAGATTCTATGGTATACACAGTTTGTAGATGATGCATTTTTGTTATGGGGGTACTGTTGAAGAATTGGAACAACTGATTGAACATCTACATAGTACCACCGATTTTCTAAGATTTACATATGAATACTCCTATGAAACCATTGACTTTTTGGATGTTAAGTTATGTAAACCAAGTAATAAACACATTACCACTTCTGTGTATAGAAAACCTAGTCGCAGAAACAGTATTCTACACAAGACAAGCATGCACCCAGGACATGTAAGCAAAAATGTCATCAAGGGACAGTTTATGAGAGCTAGCCATCTACACAATACAGCTGAAGGCCTAGATACAGTTATACTAACATTAAAAGAAGAGTTCAAAAAAAGAGGTTACAGTGATAAAGATATTAGGAACAGTATCAGGTATGTGTCACAGGAAAGGGAAGACAAAGCTAAACCCTATTTCTCTGGCACTATTAGTATAGGAACCAACATACATAAGAATAACTCTAATATGATTAGGTTTCCAGTGACCTATTCTAGTAATATCAGGAGATTTTGCTCAACCTTTGAAAAAAACTGGAACATCTTAAGGTCAGTCAGTGAACTGGATGGGGTTATTGATGATAAACCCCATTTTTGTTTTAGTAACAAGAAATCTCTTAAGAGACAACTTTGTTATAAAACAAGGAACAACAGATCCTTAATAAAATCCCAAAGAAGTGGCACATTCCCATGCAGGAATTGTATGGCATGTAGCTATCTGTATAGTAAACCTACCTTTTCACACCCCGGTTTGAATTTTGATACAAAAATTAATTTCTATGCAGACTGTAAAACACAGCACTTAGTTTACTTCAGTTTTTGTACTAAATGCTTCATTTTTTATATAGGGAAAACCAATAGATGCCTCAAAGAACGTGTATTGAAACATCTAAGAGACATAACAAACAAGAAGGATACTAATGCTCTAGCAAAACATATATTAACTGAGGACACGCAGCATATATTTAATTTTTTGGTGCTAGAGATTATTGAACAAAATATTAGGGGGGGGTGATATAAACAACAGAGAAGAGGAAATAGAGCAGAAATGGATACTACAACTACAGGCAGATAAACCATCAGGGTTAAATGGTGTAGTTTCACTGAAACCTTTCCTAAAAGCTAGGTCTCTGAAACATTGAATTTATTGGTTTAATTGTATGACACATTTTTTATTATTTTCTACTTTTATTTTTTGTATACTGCTTTAAAGCCTAGAATTTTTTAATTGTTATTAATTAATGATGTCATAGTGGATGTGGTATTTGATTGGTTAAGTACTATTTTAAATTCAGTTGTTTTATCTGTATGAATGGAATCTGATGAAGCGATTAGTTGTAAATTGTGAAAGCGCTTACTTTTTGTGTTTTATTAAAACTGTTCGAATTCACTGAGCCGTAGTCAGTTCATTGCTTTATTTTTATTCTAATTCTGCTCTGAGGTGTAAATTGGGCATTTATCCAGTTTGTGGAATTTGTTTTGTATATTATTACTGTCTACCTGAAAAGTAGTGTTACACTTTACACTTCTGTCCTTTATGGCACCCATGCTGTAGAATGAGAAACAAAAAGAGAATTACCAGTTTCTGTGTGGAAGGTGGCCAAATCTTCCATCGAGAAAGTGTGGAAAATCTCTTGTCGATTCTCCAAAAAGTTGGTCAGACAAAGCTGGCAGATTCAGCAACGTGAATGTACAGGACCTGTGGAACTTGCAGAGATGCACTGTTCTGCTACTGGATACTGTGCATAAGAAGAATGCAGATGTTTGCACTGCAACTGGACATATTAACTGAATAAAATAAAAATAAAAAAGAAGGTGTAGTTGTCACAAGAAGAAACCATTCAGTCCATCAACTGTGGCTCGCTGTTGAAAAATTATATAGCACGTCTTCTGTTGGTTTCTTGCTGTTACTTGCATTTGCATGCATGCATACTACAGTATATTAACTATTTATTGCGACCAACTACTCTTATTACTGTATTCTACAAAGTACAATGAATACACCGAGACAGACTGCTTCAGTGATATGCTTTTATTATTACATTCTTCTTTTGGCTCTACAAGCATGCTAAACAGATACTGTCAGCTCTCTATGGCAAATTCCCAAAGCTTATTTATACACACTCATATTTATACAAAGTCTGATGT
The DNA here is from genome assembly GCF_019279795.1 of Protopterus annectens. Lineage (NCBI taxonomy): Eukaryota > Metazoa > Chordata > Ceratodontiformes > Protopteridae > Protopterus > Protopterus annectens. Next base: position 450,204,187 of record NC_056731.1, on the reverse strand, counting down.
TTTTTCCCAAAGTCTGATGTATAACAGTTTTTTCATTATATAACAGTTTTGCTTTGTTACCATGTCTTGGTTCTTTGTAGTTTGATGATCCATGGAAAGACTTCTGGAAACTTGATGTTCCAATGTTATCTTACTGATGTTCCTCCTTATCTTGTTAACGTCTTCTGACCATAGCTATTTTTACAAAGTTTGTTTCTCAGTAACATACTCCTTTTTCTGCATGGATGCCAAAAACTAATTAAGCTCTTTTTGCCAGCACACTTGTTCAGCATTTTATACTATTTCTAAATTAACCCTTTATATTTCATTTTGCTCTATATTCGTGCAGCTTTTTTTCCAAGCTAATAATCATGCTAACAACAGTTTAAATAGAGACATAATACTATTTCTCTTACATGTCCAGTTTCTATTTTTAATGGTGTGGGTCCTGTCTGGCCAGTTGTCCACTTTGAGCTAAGCAGAACATCATGCAAACAGTGCCCCCTAAAAAAAAAAAAAAGAAAAGAAAAGAAAAAAGGGAGAGGTACTTGGAATGAGGAAAAGCAGTCTATGACACACACACTAGGAAATGTTAGGATACATGAGATATTTCTACATAGATTTGGATTAGAATTCTCACTCCAATGCACCTGTAGAACATAGGATGGATGCCATTGCAGCAAAGAACTTAAATCAGTATGCACACAACCAACTGCAACAGCATCTACACTGATATCCAACCATACAAGTGTTATTTGTACATGTATTAGTTTTGGATGTAGTGCACCTAGTGATCACACAATCTGTCATGGTTATTGCTTGCAAATATACAGCTCTGCCTTACACTTTTGTGTGTCTTGGCCATTCAACATTTATCTGAGGAGTAATCTGAGGCATGCAATGTGTAAGCCATTCTATATCACTGACCTTAAAATGTGTGAGTATATTAAGTGGAAATAATATCATATGCAGTTGCCAACAAATGAAGGGCAGGTTGGATGTTAAGGAACACAACCTGTGACGTGTGCTGCTTACTTACATTTCCAGCCTTAGATCTAACACTTTGTAGATCTAACCTGATACACACAGGGAAGTAATGCAGTGTGTAGTAATGTTATGTTTTCCTTTTCCCAACCACTAATCATTCACAGTTGCAATCCATTAAAAACAAACACAGAGGGAGTGCCTGCACTATGTTTACATCTCCTACATGGATCCAGGTTTTTAGTATTCAGCAATTCTAATGAGTTCACACCTCATTTGCATCTTCACCATGTTAACGGCCCTGAATCTACACCATATAAAAAGGCAAATATGTAGCTAAGCAAACTGATGGTGAGGAGAGTTGTATATGTTTGGAAGACTGCAAAAACACTTTTTCTTCAGGATTTATCTGTACAGAGGAGTATTAAACTTTGGAAAGTATGCTTCCATTTTGTCACCTACATACTGCATATTTCAGAATGTATTTTAAAAAATCTGAAGCAAAGTCTTTTACAGTTTCACATGCATACATTAGTTAGAAGTGTAGTGATGGAATGGACATGTTTGTCAAACCATTTCAGAGGTATATATACATGAAAATGAAATACTGTGTGATAAATATGTGCAAATATTTCTGGGGCGGGTCCTTTGATTGCACATTTATCATTTCAAAGATGGTTTGTTAGCAAAATGGGTCATTTGCCTGTTGTTTTGGGTGGGAGGAGAAAAGCTGAGTTACTGTTATGGCACATATAAGGATGGAAAGTTGTTTTAGGGGGAACAAAGGTGAATTACTGTTATGGCACAAATGAGGATATGTAGTTCTGGTTATTCTCCTCATTTTGCATCCTGCCTGTTGTTAGTATTTCACATCTGTAGACTGTTTTATGTTTCTCCTTTGGATAATACTGACTGGCTACCTTTTCTGTTTTATCTTGAAGCAATTATTTTGTAGTTATGTGATACTTATGTGTATTATCCTTCTGTTGTCTTTTAGGACACCTACAAGTATGCCACCCAGGTGTTTCAATCCATGGGGACCCCCCCTTCACCAATTCTGAGAAACAAGTGATTGTAGATGGGTTTAGGCAACATGGTGCTTTTCTGATGGAAAGAGGGTGGGCAGATGGCACATAGGATATGAATGTGGTGGCAGATAGCAGATGATGTCAATGCCATGGGTGGCCATGGCAGGACATACTATCAGGTGCACCACAGGGCCACTGACATGATCACATCTGCATGGAGGAGAGCAGCTGCAGTGAGGGTGACCAGATGATTACATGGGAGGGCCTACTAGGGAAACACCACTAACCCCAATGAAGAGTTCTGGGCCAATATCAGAGATCTAAACAGCTCCCAGGAAAGTGCAGTACAGCATGTTCTGGATGCCAGAGTGACTGTTTCTGAGACAGCAAGCACATCCCAGGAAGAGCTTCCTGGTAGGCTTTGCTATCTGAACAGTTGCATAATGTATAGTAAAACAATTGAAATCAATAAGTTAATTCTGTGTCATATGTCTTTTTTGGAGGGGGGGTTGAAGGGTGCTACAGTTATAAGCTTAGATTAGAGTTGTCAGCCACATTCTTGTTGAAATTATAGTTAATGGACATATAAAAGGGTAAATGCATTACTCCCTGTGTTACTGTTAATTGTGAAGATGTTGTCTTTACCTCTTGCTTGACTTCTTCCAGGACCATCTGGACTACAGAGGAGTATCTCATCTGCAGATGGAAAGGAAAACACTTTTATATCAGTACTGCTGAGCAATTCAAAGAAATATTGTAGTGTGTGATGTTGATCTCAGGCTTGTTATGTGTTATTCTGTAATAGTGACAGCACTGTTAGTTTGTTAGCATATATTGCACTATAGTAGTGCAGGTATTAATTTATTCTTGTGTTTCTTGTTTTTTATCACAGGTGATTATGACAGTGGGAATGTGGGCCCTATGCCACCTGATGCCAGTGCATCAGCAGAATCTGATGATGATGGCCAAACTGAGGCACAGTCAGGGGATGCAGAAGTTAAATCTGACACTTAGGTTGACATCCATCCATCCTCAACCCCTATTCCCATTTTGCACATGGGTCAGGGTATCACTTCAACTGTGACAATCATCTCAAGCCCAGGTTTACACTGCTGGGTGGCTAGCCCTGCCATGGCAGTTCATTCATACCACACAGTCACACACACACTCTCACCTATAGCCAATTTAGAGTGCCCAGTCTACCTACTGCATGTCTTTGGAATGTGGGAGGAAACCCACCTGACTGCAGGGAGGACATGCAGACTCTGCACAGAAGGCACCCCAGCCGAGAATCGAACTGAATAACTTATTGCTGTGAGGAACCAATTGTTCCCAATGCAGTAATCCAAAGAAACTTCCGCTCGGAGAAAGAGTAAAACACCAAAGTTTATTTTACCATACAATAAAGGCGAACACAAAAATCAAGCCTGGTAATCCGGTTAAGCGCTTTCATCTGCAACCAAGCAGATTTCATCAGAACCAGTAAACAGAGTAATTACAATCCTTTTAAAGTGTTTTAGGCGCCAAAAAAATCATTAATTGACAACACAGGTTGAATTTAAAAACATTTAAACATTTGAAAATTGGAACATGTAATGTTCAATTTCCTCAACAATAATTTTTTAGTGTGCAAACTACATATATTCCTAATGAAACCTCCTCTACAGTTAAGACCAAAAGTTATATATTCCATTAGGGACCTGCCTATATAAAGACCAACTAAGGTGAAATGTTTAGAACCATCTAACCAGTGACAAGTGAATGATGAATACTTCAGTTAGGTACCCGTTATTCCATGAAAATATATGAATTTGTGTAGGAAGTACATCTATTAAAGATGGGTATTAAACATGAAGAGAAATATGCATAAAAATGTATATAAAAATATATGTAAGTGTAAACTTGTATAAAATGATAAAATAATAAAATGCGGAATGTAAATGGGTTAAAAATCAATAAATATATAGTGTATAAATATATAAATAAATATGTAAATATAAATATATAAATATATGAATCAGAGATCATAAAATGTTAAAAATAGATTAAGCATCTGATGAAAAAGTTAAGCATCTAGTAAAAGAAAAGGTTTAATGCTGATGAAGTCAATAAGCCCCGGATAAGTTGTGGCATCACATATTATTTGCCATTTGCTTTCCAACAATGCAAGATACGTTTTCCAATTTCCCCTTAATTCTATATTACTTATGTGATCAATAATGCTGAAAAGGAAACTATGATCTGGACCTCTATCTAATATATGCTTACTTAAAGCATTTTTGGGGTCTTGTTTCTTAATCTTGTATAAGTGTTCATATATTCTTGTTTTAAGTTTCCTTTCAGTCTTCCCTATATAGTATGCGTCACATAAAATACATTTAGCAACATAGACCACTCTCGGGGTATTACAATTCCCTCCCAAGCTGAACAACCGTGTCTTCACTATGTTGTTTAACCTAATGACATCGGCGTTGTTAATTTCTTTACATTGCTTACAGGCACCACACTTTCCTGTTGGTGTGTACTTCTTTCCCCCATTCTTCTTTTCCTTATTACCTTCTAACATATTTTTGATGTTTACAGAGGTCTTGAACACAAACTTAGGAAATGGACCTGTTATTTCACTAACTTCATCAGATGTGGTGATGAGATTCCAGTGTTTGTTAAATATATCTTTGATGAAATTCGTGTATGGACTGAACATAAGTACACAAATGTTCCTATTTTGAACATCTTTTTTGTTTTGTGAAAAAGGTTTCCCTAATAAAGGTGAAAATTTTTTACCCCATTCATTTTTAACATAAGTAATAATAGGGTTGAGCATGGCCTCGGGATAACCTCTGTTTTTAAACATGTCATAAATAACATTCATTTCTTGTTCCATAATTTCTATATTAGATGACATACAGGCCGCTCTGATGCATTGACCCTTAAATACACTTTTAAAAATATGTGGGGGATGACAACTTCCATAAATTAAATAATCGTTCGAGAAAGTCTCTTTCCTATAAATTCTTGACTCAAATTCCTTGTCATTAGTACTAATGAAAGTGTCTAAATAGGGAATACCTTTTCTTTCAAACTTGTAAGTGAATTTCAAAAAACTAGTGGTATTGTTCAGATAGTCAATAAAAACCTTGATCAATTCAATAGGACCATTCCAAAGGATAAACAAATCATCAAGATATCTTGTGTAGTAAACAATATATTTGTAAAACTCACTTGAAAAAACAAATTGGGATTCCCATTCTAGCATGACGAGATTGGCAAACACTGGGGCACAAGAGGCCCCCATAGCGACACCACTGTTCTGTCTGAAAAGTTCCCCTTGGAACTCTAAAAAATTGTAGTCCAAAACCAATCCCATCATGTCCATTATAAGATTTATTTTGTCCCAACTAAAAACAGAATATTTCCTTAGACTATTACAAAAGAATTCCAGGCCAATGTCTTTAGGAATACTAGAATCCCTATCGATAGGGGTACTCAGATGCGGCTTGCTGTCTCCCCTCCACCTGTTGCAGTTGTCTCTTCCAGTGCCACTCAACATATATTTAGAGCTGTCATGGAGACACAGGCATGTTCCCAATGGTGCTCCAGACAAATGCTCAGGGTTGTGGATGTGGCACAGTCTGATATGCATGACTGACTCCAGCACGTGGCCAAGTCACTGCATCAGATGAATGCCACATTGGAACGAGGGGTGTCTGTCATGGAACAAACAGTGTCTGTGATGGAATGTCTGTTGGGAGGGGAACGGCACATCATCTACTGTCATCTAAGTGGCCATGCCTGATCATGCTCCCATAATGGCAGTACTTCCACTGCTGTGACAGTGAGTGTGTTGTCCATACCCAGACATGCCAATCCATGTGGTCATGGTCCTGAGCATCCCAGTAAAAGAAGCTCATCCGGCAGACATTATTTACATTCAGGTAGCAGCACTGCATCTGAACATGGGTGTGGATGTGCCAGTGCTACTCCTGGCAGAGTCAGTTCTCATAGTTGGGGATGACAATAACGAACTGTCATCTCTACTATGCACACACCTGTCTGACATACCAAGATGTAGAGCCAGCACAGAGCTTGGCTGTGTTCATCCAGACACTCACACACTAATTTCACCTGGAAGACCCCTTACTCATTTTGTTTCACTGGCCATTTTTTGGTTTATCCACATGTCTGGCTTCTTCTCTTTCTTACTCACACGTACTCACTGACCTTTTGTGTCAGCCTAGGCTTCCTCACCCCCCCAAACACATGCACACACAACACCCTGTGCAAGTGATGATAGCTGTGTCATAGCCCTGTCTTCTACCTTTTGGATTCAGGGATACAAAAACTTTGTGTCTGATGCTCAGGGTGCATAGCTAATTTAGTGCTTAGTATATCTGCATTTGTGGTGTTGAACTGGTAATTGTACCTTTGACTTATATTGACCTTGGAAAGTTAGAAGTTGATAGCATCAGCATTTCCCAGCTTTATAGTGAATGATCCTGTGAAGGTTGTGAAGTCAGAAACTGCAATGTGTATCGTTACTTTCTAACTTCTCTCTTTAATCATTTTCTAGTACAAACATATGGTGCTAAACTGAGTTCATGCAGTGATCATCAGTACTTTCGAGAGGTATGACTGCATGAATATTTGATGACTGAGGCCTACTTCTTAGTAATGGACACATAAGTTAAATAAGTCTCTGCTGTCACATGTTAAGGTAAGTTCTGTACAGATCTCCCACCTTTTACTGGACCAAGTAATGAAATACAAGGATATGCCACACAGTCAAATTAGCAAACAATACATTCTAGGTCCAGGACTTACCTTCTAAATGTAGCTGTTGCCACAGTGTTACTTCAGGGCTGACTCTGTCTGATGCAAGCAGTACACAGCCAATAGATGGAGAGGTAAAGGTTGTGTGAGTTGCCTGCCATCAATGTTACTATATGTATGTGAGTAGGAGGAAGGTTTTAGGCCCATAGGTGGTGAGTGAAAGTGTTATGTGTTGTGTCTTAACCAATGCAAGGGCATACTGAGCACACCTATGTCTGCCTACACCCACAGCAGCTGGTGGATCACCCTGTGACTCCTCATCTGCCTGTGGCTGTGTTGACCTTGGCATTGGTGGTGGGATGTGTGGCCCTTCCCCTTGCTGATCCTGCTGAAGCTGTTTTCTTGGGAATATGTTGTGTAGCATGGCACATACTGTGAATATTTCTGTACATGTCCATGGATTGTACTACAAGGGTCCCCCAGATGTATCAAGGCACTGGAACCTTGACTTCAGCAGCACAAACACACACTCTATGATATTTTTTGCTTGAGTGTGTGGATCATTATCGCATTCTTCCATGGGTGTGCATTTCTGATGGGTGTCATCAGCCACAGTTCCAGCGCATAGCCTGCATCCCCCAGTAAATGCCTTTGTGGGATATCCCCCCAGCATGCATTTGGTACAGTTGGGAGGAGTTCCAGATATGTGAGTTGTGGTAACTGCCAGGGTTGCCAGCACAGACATTCAAAATGATTCCCTTGCATTACACATGACTTGGCAGTTAATAGAGTGGTAGCCCTTTCTGTTTATGTAGAGCCTATCCTGTTCTCTGGGTGGTGCCTTAATTTCTACATGTGTGCAGTGCAATCTGTGACACCCAGTACTCCAGAGCAGTGTGCTACACAGTGTAACTCCTGCATATTTCTGGCCCATTACTCAGAAATATGGGGAAAATATATGTGGTCACTGGCATGTTGGAGAATAGCATTCAGGAACTGGTGGAGGATCCTGGATGCTGATGCCTGTGACACCCACAGCATGTTCCCTGTTGGTCTCTGAAAGGTACCTGTAGCTAAGATTCTGAGGGCTACACATACCTTTGTATGGAATGGGTTCCTCTTGGTTGGCTCTGGCTCTGAATTGAGGACGCAGAGGTCACAGAGTAGAGTTCCTGTAGTGGGTCCCTGTCCACCCTGTACTGCTGTACAATTTCCATATCATGTAGGTTGTGAAAAGTTAAACAGGCCTGAAAACTCTTCTCCTTCTCAGCCTAGGTCTATTAGCAGCAGCAGCATTGGGTTCAGTCTGTAGCACATACAAATTAATTAAAACAGCAGCAGCCCCTAACATTCTGTCTGTGTAGACTCCTTTCCATGTCTGTATTCCAAAAGTTTTGGAATCCACAGGAAAAACCAACACGGAGTCTACATGGATGCTTTATAACTTGTTGAATAGCTAAACCGTGTTGGATTGGTTAATTAGCATGCAGTTCAGATGCTTATGCTGTAATTAGCATGCCACAGTGTTTACCTTGTTTGTGCAGTGGTGTGTGCCTGTACATGGTGCTTACTGAATCTAGAAGCTTCTGCGGCCATGTGACTTGCACATGGTACAAAACGACCATGTAAGCTTTATTGACTCCCCTGATAGTTTTTAATGCATTTAACACTTTTAATATGCTCACATTTCGATGTGGTTTTATTCAATTTCATTTTTCAAAGACTTTGGAGTCTTTTAAATGGTTTATTTTATTTAATACTAAAATGACTTTATTTCTGGTAGATAATACTTGCTGCTGCTTTAAGACAAATATTTTTTTTAATTCGGTCACATGACCTTTTAGTATATTAAGATTGGTCACACAAGTTTCCTGTTTGGTTCTGATGAAGCTTGGATGAAAGCAAAAAATGAAGCTAGATAATTGCTAAACCTAACTTTTGCATTTTAAAGTTTATATATTTTTGACATTCACTTATTAAACCTGTGTTTTATGCTCTTATGTTTCATTGGTGGATTTATCTCTGGACCTCTTGGTAGTGTGCATTTTATGTCCATTTAGCATTTTGTTGTTTTTTTTTTGGTTGTTTTCATCTCACATACACACACACACACACACACACACACACATACACATACGCACTGTTATTTTTGGTTTAGAGTTAAAAAAAAGCATTCACATTAGGTGTTTTTTGCTCCCTGCAGAAATACTTTAATAGTACAGGAGGAAATTCTAACACTCTTAAATTATGAAATTGCAGTTTGTTTTACAGAGTTTCAGGACTCATAATTTTGGGTCTCATACTTATCAAAGTGAGCTCTTCTCCATAATTAGTTATTCTCACTTTTAAGGACACACACTTTCAGAGAAAGAGAAATGCTTGATTTTTCAATCCAGTTAAGCAATGTCTTTTCTCTAAAGATTTGGGACTTTGTAGTTAGAATAATTTAGCAGAGGTTGTTGGGGTGCACAGACTGCCAAATGGGGTTTATAGGGCTTTCCCCTATAAAATTCACTTACTTTCTATTTCACTGAATTACTTTAATGAAGTGTGTTGAGGTAAGTTGTAGTAAAAGGCAACTGCATGATTTCTATACATCATTGCATACCATTGTTTGAATAATGTACAGTATCTGCAGCATATATGGTTTCTGAATAACACAGTTCAAAAATGAAAGTTATTAAATACTTGTTTACAGTCCACTTTGTATTCTACTCTATATAACTTTTGTTAGGATTTGAATACTTTGTCACTTTTCTGGGTTTAGTGTTATATGCTTCAGACATTATTGTATTGGTTTTGTGAAACAGAATCAGCATTTCGACTCATATTTTTGGTGTTCACCTTACTGGCTCTAAGGTTCAGCATTCAGTTTGCCATTACTATTGTTGTAATATCTAGGTCTCCTTTCTTATCCTTTGAATTAGTACTGTCAAGAGGATACAGGGGGAAAAGAAACAGGAGTGTGTGACAGAAGATGCAACCACAAGTCCTAGCAAAGATGAAACAGCAGCGTCTGACACACATCTTTGAGCCATGACAAGTCACATCTACAGAAGAGCACAGAGTAAACAGTGATGTTCATGTATTGCCCCACAACAGCAGCATAGATCACATCTAATGGAAATGACTCACTAGATGTTCACATTGAGCATCATACATAACAAAATTGTAACATATAACAGTATGAACATATTAGAAACAATAATGACAGGAACCATCAAATCAGTCCACAAGTGACACAGATATGCATAGAGAGTCATAGTGGTGCATGTGTGAATATAACAACAAGGGAAATATAACAACAAGGGAAATTATAATGTAAACTCCCATCCATATCAGTCCACTATCAAAATATGCAAACATGAAAACAATTCACCACATATTACATTACTGCCATCAGTATCACTATTAACATATGTCAGTGTAAAACAGGAAATAATTATTAACAAGGGAATGTAGGTGTCTAGGTCAGTAAAAACAACACTTGAGTCATATTGGTCTATTAAGGAGTTTATGTGACACTATCATGTCAAGACACACTGTGGGAAGGTACATGATTGTGAGTTGACTGTCTAATTGTGACTGCTGGGCTCACAGTGGATTAATCAACAGCAGATGTCCATGCACATTGTAGCACAGACATCAATGTCTGATGGTCAAGAGTGGGTCTAGTGAGAGAGGCCTGCCTCTCCCATGTGGTAATCGGCTAATCGCAGTCAAGGCACGTAACACTCGGTTAGTACTACAGCATTGCTTTAGCACTGCAGCAACCAGGCTTCCAACGGAGCACATCGCAGATAACATATTGCTGTGCTGTTCAGCCAATGCCACCATGACCTCTCTGTGTCTGTACTCCTGACCCTCATGCAACACACACACAGCTAGTGTACAACATGATCTGTGGCACAGACATGTGCATACATGTCAGATACATGACATCATTGGGAACATTCATTTGTCTGTAGAAGCAGGTAGACATCCTCTGACATGCACCCATGTATACCAGCTAAATGCTCACATGTACTGCATTGGGCAATATTACTCTGGTGTGGGGAAGAGTCAACATCACCAACAGACTCAACATGGGACAGTGGTGCACAGGCATTATCTTGTCCAACATATGATGTCCCCACATCATCAGAACAACTGGACATGTTTTCCTCCATATCTGAGTCTACAGTCTGATCCTGATCCACATGGCTGTCATCATCTGGGCCAGACTGTATCACCAAATCTGTGTCCTGTGTGCCATGAGCAATGCTATCATAGTGAGGCACATCATAACCCACTACGGGATCACGGGATGAGCTATTGGAGGAAGTAGGCAGTGGACATGCTACAAGAAGAGACTGAGGACATAGGTCATATGCACTGACAGGAATTACATGGTACAGCTCATTACTGACATATGGGAGAACTATATGAATACAATGTTAGTGAGGCTAAAGACTTACCAGAAGGTCATGTTCAGGCCTGGCTCACAGCACATATATAACAGCGTGATGACATTTATATTAGATTTGCAACATATACGACATATGTGATTAAGAACAAAATAAGACATACCTGACGTGTCCATATGGAAATCCACTACCAGAGGTGAAGCCTGAAATGCAACTGTAATAAGGAAACAAAGACAACCAGACAGTACTAGTAAGCACATACTCACCATCACTTACCATTCCAACAGAGGTTTAACACCCAGTAGGTAACATATACACATATCGGTAGGTCAAGGCTGATGTGTAGATGGCAGTAGTCCTGGGAAAGGGTAGTATTAATGCAGGTCACAGATAGGAATATCAAGTCTGACATATATGAAACAGAGGAAATGTAATACCAGTTATATCCTCCCTGTGTGGTGAGTTTCTCATATGTTATAATATGGATCCTGACGTAGGAAAACATACAAAGCACAATATATGGGTACTCAATATAAACACGAATGCAGGCAGAGGTGCATTCAGTAAGAACTGCTTCTTACTGAAATTGGTACACCTCGTTTGGCATAGACTAGATCCAGACCTGCTGAATCTAGCTTTGTTTGTATAACTTGAGCACTAATCCAGGCATTTTTTAAAGTATTCAGTTGTATTTATTACTGCTGGTAGTAACTTGATTAAAGTGTAGCTATCATTTCTAAGTCTTTTGGATTAAGCACTTGGGCTTCAGACCAGTTGTTTTACATTAGGAAGGTTTGTGGCCTGCACTGTGGTGGCAGGACAGGCAGCTTACATCCTTCTAGGTTAGGAACTGCTGATTGAGAGCTCAGTGTCTGTTATTCTAAAAGTGTATTAGTTCTGGTTTAAGCACTTGGGCTTCAGGCCAGTTATTTTACGTTAGGAAGGATTGCGGTCTGCACTCTTGTGGGAGGAGAGGCTGGACTCTGCCCTTCTGAGCTGAATAAGCGACTTTTCTTGATACTAAGTATAATTTTGTTGCTTTCCACATCTGAATACCTAGCGACTGTATTTGCCTGCCTTTCTGTTACACTGAAGCTGTTTTACTGCATTTAACTTAATATTGCACTTGGAATCCTTGTTTGTTACTATTTGACTGTATTTGTAGCAAATTCTTCTGTGTAAGCTGTAGTAGCTGATTCATAGCATTTATAAGTGTTTGCTGTACCTGTTTCTGCCTGTTCTGTGAAAAAAAAAGAAAAAATATCTCTTGTTTTCCTGCTTTACTAGTTTAGTCCAGTTTCAGAGTTGCTGATTCCTGGGCTTTGGTTGTAGTTCCTGTGTACTGTTTCCTTGCCTTATTTGGGGAGAGGAAGTTACCTTGCTTACCAGTGGGAGTGGGAAGCATTGAGCTGCCTTTGTCCAGTTTTGTGAGGTTTCAGCCAGTAACTAGTAGTTTATTGGTCGCTTTGGGCCAGTTTCTAGCTTTTTCCAGCCCCTGGTATAAAAGATTTAAGCGAGCTGCCACTGTTGCACACTAGGGCAGCGCCGGTTAGGCAGGTTTAAACTATTCGGCTACCTAAAGTCCACTCTTCAAATTTTCCTTAAAACTACCTTCCTCGAACTATACTACTGATCTAATCAGCTTATCCTATAACTAAAAGATCATCTCCACTTGACTCCAAGTAGACTATTCTCTATCTGTTAAACCTAGCACTTGCTCCTACAGTACTTATTACCTTGATACGGCACTCTTGTCATAGATAGTACCCCAAAAAGGTAACCCCCATTTCTCGGTCACCCGTCCCCTGAATCTTTTTAAAGTTTTTGTCTATCCTTCTAGCATGTCGAGGATCAGTTGCTAGTGTCCTCTCCTGCTCAGCTGGTGAACCTGGGAATACTGAGGCAATGTTACAATTGCCTCATGTACACAGACAACCCTCTCCTCCTCCCACAAAACACAAATACATGAGATGCAACTATACGGCCAAACTGGAGGCTGAGCTCTCTCAACACAGGACTGGCAAGACCAGTCAGGAGGAGAAGGTTACCACACACACTATAGACCCAGTCTCACATAGCACCATTACAACCTCAAATCATACACATAAACACACAAAGACATACTCGGAGGCTCTGATCAAAATCTACCAAAACAGCAGAGGCCACCAAAGCAGACACCCAAACAACCACCACCTCAGAACACAACACCTGCAACACATAGACCTCACAGTCAGAGTGTCAAACAGTCACAGCCCTTAAGGCCAAACACAATGCCAGACACACTAGTCATTGGTGACTCCATAGTCAGACACACTGATGTCCCGCTCACCAGACTGAGTAAGGAGAAGGTCACAGTAAGCTGCCTGTCGGCTAGAATCCGCCACATAACGCAAGCACTCAGGTCTCTCAACAGCAAGTACAAATATGACTCAGTCATTGTCCACGCTGGTGTAAACGACCTGAGACGTACCTCTTGGACTACATGAAAAGAGACATTGAGGAGCTCTCTGATTATGTAGCCCAGGCAGGTATGACCCTGACCTTGAGCAGTATCCTACCTTCACCAAGAGTGATGCCACAATACAGAGATAAGATGATCAGCTTTAACAATTGGCTTAAACACTGGTGTCATTCAAAGGGGATCCAGTATCTGTCTGCCTGGGATGACATGCTGGACAAGCCACGCTGACGGCTTGCACCTGTCACCCTGGGATTCCGGATATTGGCAAAGGCTCTTGCCACCCCCATAGTGCCTTTTTAGGCAAGGCTCAAATTCTAAACCTACCACCCTAGAACACAAAAAGAAAAAACTAAGGGTAATGCTGCTCAATGCCAGAAGTCTCAATCTCAAAATGCACGCACTCGAGGCCCTTCTCAGTATGGAGAACATCGATGTCTGTGCTGTGACAGAAACCTGGTTCAAGGCTCCTGAGAGCACCCCAGCGCTATCAGGTTTTACCTCATATCATGCCCCAAAATCCGGACAATACCAAGAAAGGAGGGGGGTATTCATTAAGGACACCCACACCTCAAGACTGGTCGATGCATCGGAGACCATCCAGGTGCAATTATCCCTATGCAAGAGTGCTCTGCAAATTGTAGCATGTTACAGGCCACCCTCACAAACTCACATGGCCTTCCTGAATACTCTGGAGGGGATAAATGTATCACCAAACACCATCATACTACGTCACTTCAATTACCCTAATATAGACTGGGAACACTACTCAAGCCCAAACACCCTTCCCCAAAAGTTCCTGGAATTCATAAACTCAAATGCCATGGAACAACTAGTCACCATCCCACAAGAGGAGATAACATACTTGATCTCATCATCACGCACATGGGAGCACAATGTTCAACACCGGAAGTATACCCCTCACTGGTGAGATCAGATCACAAACTAATCTCGCTGGAGGTCCTCATCCCAGCCCCACCTGAAATAAAAAAGACCACAGTAAAGAACTTCTCAAAAGCCGACTTCACACTTCTAAAGACTAGTGTGGTCTCCTTTAAGGCCCCTGAGCTGGTGGAAAACAGTACTCAAGCCGCTGAATCACTTACAGACGCCTTCTACCAGCACCTGCAGGACTGCATGGATAAGGCAATCCCAAACAAAACAAAGACTCTTAGTACCAAAGGCAAGCCAGTCTGGTGGACCCCAGCCATAAACAAACTCTACAATAAAAAGGAAGCTACTACAAGATACAGCAAAATCCTTAAAAGGTAAGACACCCTTGATCACTATAAGTAAAAAACTAAGAGCTCTCATAAAATCATCCAAAGCAAATTTCGAGAGAAAAATAGCTAAAGACTCAAAAGACAATCATAAGGCCTTCTTTAGCTATGTTAGACACCTAGGAGGAAACTCCCAGATATGCTCAGAACTAGTTCAAAATGATGTGAAGATTACTGATCCTACAGACATTGCCAACATACTGGCTGACAGGTTCAGTGCAAACTCCCCTCCCCAAAAGGAGAGATATCTATACCAAACGATTGCAGCCCCCAAACATCTCCAGCGCCCAAGTGAGAACTGCTCTCTCCAAAGCAAAAACACAGCATCCATGGGACCTGATGGTGTCCCCGGCTGTGTGCTCCACGAACTCAATGAGGAATTAAACCCACAGCTAGGACAGCTGTTTAATCAAAGTCTTACCTCTGGATACGTCCAGGGGTGGCGCACTGCAACTGTGGTCCCACTTCACAAAGGCGGTGCCTCCACCGACCCTGGAAATTACCGGCCCATTAGCCTGACAAGCCTTATCTGCAAAGCCATGGAGAGGATCATAATGGACCTCATAAATAAAGACATAGAATTTGCAGACTTTGGATCCAACCCAGTTTGGCTTTGTCAAAGGCAGATCATGCCTTTTAAACTTGGTTGACTTCTTGAAACAGTCACCAAAGCCATTGACGAGGAAAGGCAGTCCATACAGCCTACCTCGATCGATACAATACCCCACTCGGGTATCATTGAAAAACTCATCAGCTTAAATGTTAACCCATACATCACAAGATGGGTTGCAAACTGGCTGAGTGACAGAACCCACAGGGTCAGAGTTGCTGGCGCCATGTCAGACTCAAAACCTGTCACAAGTGGTGTCCCACAGGGCTCAGTCCTGGGCCCACTCTTGTTTGGCATCTACTTTTCCAGTACAAGCAAACACAGGAGGGTTATGGCTGACAAAGTTTGCAGATGACTGCAAACTGGGCGCCATAGAAAACACATCTGACACAGATATCCTTCAGAAGGGTCTCACAGAAACGGATAACTGGTGCCAGAGCCACGGCCTGAAGTTAAATGCCAAAAATGCATAGTCATACCCTTTGGGAAAAACAAGGTTACCCCTAGCTACCAAATAGGTGGCAATCCACTGAGCACAGAAGAAGTTATCAGGGACCTGGGGACCCAGGTTGATAGTAGTCTGTCATTCGACACCCATGTAGCTAAAGTAGTTAGGAAGACTTTCTACATTGCCCACCTTATCATGAAGGGATTCTCATCTAGATCAAGGGAGGTCATAGTCTCCTTTACTCATCACTCATCAGACCAATGACTGAGTACAATGCCCCATTTGGGATGTATCTGACCCGACACCTGCAGCAGCTGGAGAGGCCACAAAGTTCCTCACCAAAAGGATAAAGGGTCTCAAAATCTGTCCTATGCTGCCCGACTGAAAGAACTCCAGCTCTATTCAGTCTCAGAGGTGACCTTTGCCTAACATACAAGGCCATGTCAAACCCAGATTTGATGAATATGCTTCACCTCAAAAATTTAGATCCATCAGAGCCACAAGGGCGGAGACTTAAACCTCGACACGGCTATTAATAGGGCGTGCTGGAGGATAGATTCATTACCCAAAGACTCCCTATGCTGTGGAACAAAATCCCGGTACATGTGAGGCAGAGCACCTCGCTGGCCTTGTTCAAGAGAAATCTTGACCAATGGATGGGAGATCGCAGATATACCCCAGGGATTACCTCAGTGTCACTGCTCGACAGAGGCACAGCAAAATAATGGGTATAGTTCCCCATACTAAAGGGGTGGCGTAAGCCACAAAACGATGGGCTAGGCTTGTAAATGCCCTCGGGCAGATAGCCTAGTATAAACCTATGAACCTATGAACCTATGATAACATATAGACCACATTGACAGGATGCTGAGACGCTCACATGATATACAATGCACATGTTGTCTAGACGTACCTGTGTATGCAAAACAGCAACATAAATATCATACATCACAACTGTGATACATATTGCTGCTGCCTATAAACATGGTGGAAAAACATATCTGATCTTTCTGTAGGTGCATCTGCACAGCCCATGCCTTGTGATGATGCATCTGTAGGTAACAATGGCAGGGATACATGAGCATGTCAGCATACACCACTGTCATGACAGGCAGCAGAGGCAATAACAGCTACTGGTCACAGTAATAGTATAAGGAGACACTCACCTGACATGTGCTGCTGCTGTGCAGATGTGGATAGATCTGAAATGGACCAAATGAATAAAGACAACCTTAAAGGTGTTTCTGGAAGTGTTATGCATGTACTGCATTTGTACAGTAACATAGCATTACACTTATGCTAGCTATTGTCAGCATGTGTGCTCCACATTCATGGGGCAGTTCTACTGCAGGAACAAAAAAATAACATTACAAGAATATGTGTGAAACAATGATATGTAGTGAGGTAGTCTATATGCAACAATGTTCTGAAAAGTACAACACATGTACTTCCTGCAACACCTGCTTCTATACCTCCACCATGTATATAACAATTGTGACTGTGTTATGCAAGGATGCCAAGAACATTGTTATCTCTTCTGGGGGAGTCAATGATGGGCCACCACTGGTGGCATTCCTTGTGCTCTCATACAGGCGTATTCTGTTGGTTGCACAAAGGATCATATCAGAGCAACATTGCCAACAGACCTTCTGGAATCTGTTGTGACCTCCCACAATGTTTATCATGTTGGTCAATTCTGGCCACACTTCATTCCTCCATACAGTATTTTCTGACCTTCCAAGGAGACTGTGTCCATGCTTGTACAGAGCATCAGTGTTGATGTAATTTTCTCGTGGAGAAAAATTGTCACCTCTACTTCGGTTGTCATCCAGAAGACATTGATATGCACATGGTACAGTTTATATGGAGGCCTACATATGGACATGATGATGTTGCAAGCAGTTGTCAATTGACCTGCTCTCCAATTGTGTGCAATGCAAAGCTATATAAAATAGTCCCTGTCATGTAGGGTACTGTTACATATAAAAGAACATAAGTAACAGGAAAAAAAATTCTGAATATGTAGCATCATTACTTGTGATAAAAGTAGAGGTCATACATGGGAATTGAAGCCAATGAAGTGGGCATCACAACAATGAAAGGGCAATCACACAGCCACTGAGCCACACACTGAGTGTATCATAAATGGACTTTACACATTAACATGCACCTCATAACATAATGGCTATGTGTAATGTAGGATGGCTGTCGTATATAACTGCAGTAATAACGAAAGTTACTGTTAATATACGGTATGCAACATGATGCTATAAAGAAACATGTAGAAAACAAAGTCATAGTAACATGAACAAATACTTACATCTCAATACAATAAACAGTGAGCAGGCAATGCCACCCCTATTTTGTCTGCATGGGATGAAATGCACTTACAACCACTACTATATTACTATAATAAGAAAATATCTGTACAGTAATGATTGTACAAGTTATGGAAACCCCTGGAAAGCCTCATTATCTGTGGGCTTACCACAGACAGTGGAAGGTAACCAGACATGAACATGGATATATTTTCATTCCAGCACCATATATAGTGCATGTATTAGCATCAATGAACATCCATGAATATCATATCAATATATCAATATGGATCCCAATGACTTCAGTGAACATGCAATGTAAGTATACACTCGGAACATGTCAGTTTCCATAATTATACCACAGAATGTACGGGGCCAGCAGCAATACATGTGGATGCATTGTCAGTCCATCCTTCTTATTTACTGTTCAGTAGGGTGCTTTCCATCTATCTGTACGAGTGCATATGTGAAATCTTTGCTTGTCAGTGAGGCAGATGCATCCACCTATATGCATTGTGGTCAATCCTACACCTCTCTAGTATGTCACAGATATTTTGCATTGCAGACAGCTTTGCCAAAGAAGTGACTGTCAACATGTATAAAAAGATTTATAAGGAGTAATAATAACATAGGTTTGTAACAAGAGCAATGTATTCCACCACAGCAATGCCAGCAGGTGCCACATTTCATTTGAAGCTACATGTAAGTCAGATATACCTTAAAGTAGGACCAGCTATGTGTACACAGTTTTTAAGTACCATTTGCACCATACATAATTAATGAGGTTCATTGTCATTCAAAGTTTTGGAATCCCATTTGCACAAATCCTCGTAAGTTCTCAAAATTTGGTACATCAACCAATAGCTTGACGTAACAGGAAGGTGCTCTGCTCAACTACCCAACAGGTATCATTAAATGGCGCCATCTGTAGCACATGCCTGTTACTCTCCAACGATCTGATACCATCCTGTAAGTATCACTTTTCAAATGTGATTTTAATCCAGTGACTGGTCATACTATCACTGCCTGTGTCCTGAGTGGAACCACAGTAAGAAATTTTCTGAAGGCTTTTTCTTGACCTGCGTCAATGAGCTGGCTACTGTAAGGAGGCTTCGGCATGTCCAGGCACTGAATTGGACTGAGGAGGAGACCACACAGATGATCATCGTCTGTGCTTGATTTGAGCAATGTATGCAAGTACAGCTGAGGAATTTTGCGATGATGAACATATGGAAGCAGATTGTGAGGGAGCACTGATGATGGACAGGGAGCTACTACAATGGATTTCAGGTTTACCATTGCTACGATGACCTACATCAGAGGAATGCAGAGGATCTTTGTCGTAGGGTCGCTGAGGTGTGAGGACAGCCTGCAGATGCTTAATATAACTGTCATAATAACCATTTTAACTACTGTACATTCCTATGGACATTAGACATGTAGCTGTCACCCATATGTCCTAGTTATTCCTTTTAGAGTAATTTCTTAGCTGTTCTGTTACTTAGGTCATGTGGTTAAGCAATAAGACAAAGTGAATGCTCCTCTCCTATAGGTGGCTTCAATTCCCATAGTAAGATTTTCTTTAACAGTGTTTGTTATGTACATTCTATTGAACATAAGACCTCTGTTTGGCAACTTATACAGTACATCTTTTTACACATCCAGCATGGCCATGTTTCACTGATGCCTATAGTGCTTAGACTGTGAATGACTATGCATTTCTCCATTATCCATAATACTGTGAGATTGCACAATATACTTATGTATGTGTGAATACTGAGTCATAAAAACCTACATTATTCCTCTATGCTTTATTAAATGCACATTATTACTAAATACATGTTTGTTGTACACAAGGTCATGAATGTAAGAACACTGCAGGTTGGCATGTCTACTGGATGGTGGACTTTGTAAAACTTAATGCAGCATGGCTGTTACACATCTTAATTATGAGTGGAGCATAAAGGCCTGTAGCACTTAGGTGTCTGATTGGTTAGTATTCTTCCATTAT
Organism: Protopterus annectens; assembly: GCF_019279795.1. Taxonomy (NCBI): domain Eukaryota; kingdom Metazoa; phylum Chordata; order Ceratodontiformes; family Protopteridae; genus Protopterus; species Protopterus annectens. Next base: position 450,183,895 of record NC_056731.1, on the reverse strand, counting down.
CCACAGAAATACAGACAAATCCAAAAGCAGTTTGTTATGGGGAAGGTGCTGGACTGTCTCTTAGCTCAACCTGTTAAGCAAGTAGGCCAATGTATATCTATCATGAATACATGTGGGTTTGAATCCATGTATGAGGTAGCTTAGCTTGCATTTTTATCTGACTGTATTAATATTTTGAAACTAATTGTAGAGATATTTGCTTGTTCATGTATACAGTTAGTTTGTACATGTCTATACCTATAGCATTTATTTGTCAAATATATCTCTGTTATCTGTAAATTTTCTGGAAATAGCACAGTTATGTCAATATAGCTATATGTGTAAGGCTTTGTAAGGCTTTGACAATAGATATATACTTCAACTGTACACTTAGAACATAGCTCTCAACCTATTGAGGATACATCTCAACATAATCAGGGACTAATCCATAAATATTCAGTGACAATCATGGATACATTTTCTATGTTAGTACTATTAATTTGTGAGAGTGATAGAATACAGTAATGTGAAATAATATACATTTGCTGAAGTTAATATAGTCTGTACCTGCACTTATTGTCATTATTTATTAAGCATAACTCACCACCTTTCTCCTACTGCCAGATTCAATAAACTCAGTTTAGGTTCCACGCAAAGCCTACATGCAGTGTTTTCACATACGCGATATTGCTCATCACGTGGCATCGTGCCATGAATATTAATGATGTGTGGTGCACGTAAGTGAGATTTCAAGGCTCCCACCAGTGTTGCTGGCTGTGAAACCTGTAATATGAATGTGGACCATACCATCCAACCTTTTAGTGCAAGAAATCTGAGCAAATACTAAATTAATGGGGGACAAAGGGCCAAAAAATAGGGCCAGATTTACTATATTGTTCTGATAACCGTAGAAAGTAGGTAGAATAGTAGGATTTGTGTTGGCACGCATTTTCTGAAGGATATGAAATACGAAACTGAACTGTATGTCATTATGTAGTGACTTAAATCTTCAGTAGTTTCCCAGTAAACCACACATTTTACAAGGTATAGCCCAAAAATATGATACAAACATCTGGACATTCTGCAAAAATCTGGACAATCTGCTTTTTTTTTTCTGAGGCCAATGTTTGCACGATGAGCCGCTTGGCACAAACATGTTTGGCTCTGCTCACCTGATTTGCATGAAGCATAGCAGCAGACAAACTTGAAGAATGGGCCGCCCAGGTTGCAGACAGGACCCAGACAGGTGCAAATATAAACTAGATGCATTCAATTAATACTATTGGCTATCTCACAAACATGGTAAGCGGCGTTGTGCTATGATTAACAGTGAGAACTTTGCAATAACTACTAAGATAGGGTATATCATGTCACTAATCCTGTGGCAGCAGGTGGTAAGTGTAGATGTGGAATGCAGATGGTTGAGGTATACAAATGTTGTTTTATTGTTGTGAGTTTGCAGATTATAGCAATGAAGTACAACATACACAACAGTTTTCTCAACCCTCTTGTGGTAATAGCTGTAAGTGTAGGAGAAACGTAGACATGGCTCATTTGACTAGTACATTTACACAAGTGCCTGTATACCAAATAATCTTGAAATTGCAGTTCTTGCCTCCACTGTGCATCGCTTAACATCGAGCAAACATGGCGCCAGGCAGTACACACACTTGCCTATAATATTTGCTCAATGGTAAGAGATACACAACATTTTCAAATGTTATAAAGCCAAAATGTGCACACTCTCAGTCAGCGCGAGATGTGCAATAAGTGGGAAAACATCAGGATATAAAATGCAATTGGTGGTAAATGCTCATCTACATTGACCTTGAGCTATGGCAGCCATGTTAGGAGTTGCTGGTAAGGGTGTGCACTTTTAGTGGCTGAGGCGGGGTGTCCAGAGTCCAAAGTTTTTGTTGGACTCCTAGTTAAGGAGCGTGGGCCCTGGTTGCTGCAGTGAGACTATTCAGCCTCAGAATACAAGTCTGAAGCCTAGAATCATATTGCCAGTGCTTTGACTAGTACTACAGGTATCCCCTGCACTGGTGAGCAATACAGGAATTACTTTGATGACCTTCGGTGGAGGAGGAAGCAGGATACCCGTGACCATTGAATCGGGGAATTTAGTACAAGGGACATCCCACAGATGTGTAAGTATCAATTTCAGTGAATAACTGTATGAATTAAAGCTGAATATTGTCAAGACTGGTGTTCATAATAGTATTCTGTTCTGTTCTGTTTTTTCAACAGCTGCTATGAAGCGAGCCTTGAATGCCAGGTCCCATGCCACACATTTGTTAAGGATGTGAGAAGCATGTGGTATGTATGCATCAGAACAGTACTGTCTAAATAGTATTTTAATAATAATCATAATAATTTGTATAATAATTTAGTAGCATTAAAAGTTAAGGATTGCTTACTTGGTATTTAATACAGTTGTATCAAACTGAGCATGCATATCTCAATTGTAAAATAAACTATGCATCCCTTAGTCTGTAGCAAAAAGTAATGGTGTTATATTCTCAAATAACAGTGAGCATACATCTATAAACCGTAAAAGGAAAGTATGCATACAATAGTCTGTATGGAAAAAAAGTACAGTATTAGAGAGTAGTCATTGGTTGTGGGTTCAAAAACCACAATTCACAAATATACAGTAGTGTTAGGTTTTCATCATTATTGCAATGTAACTTCATACTGCTATACCAGTGGCACAAATGGCTTGCTGTAAACTGTAATCAGTATAATTAGAACACCCATATGTGTAATATATGCATACATCAAGGACTGGTGGCTACAATCTGTACTATAGCGTGCCTCTGTTATGAACTGGGTAGTCTTAAATGTAAAGATGAAATTTGTTAGGAGTTTGTAATGTTAAAAGTAAAGGTAACAGAATAGAGTCAAATAATTGTATCAGTACTTTGTATGTCACATATGAAGTTACTAATGTTCTCAATTTTTTCTCTCCCGCAACCCTTTTCTCTCTTTTTTTCTAACTTTTATTTTTTTCCCACAGCACAGCAGGGTAGACCTGTCCCATGGGATGCTCCTGACCCCACTCCACTGGCTACAGCATCACTACCCTGCATGTCTGGTGCACAACCTGATAGCACCTCCTCTGCCACCCCTGCACTACCCAACCCATCAGGTAGTTCTGCCCTGGAAGATAAGCCTGTAGCTCCCTCCAGAAGCAGTGGTGGTGGTGATGAGTTTATCACCAGACAAGAACTGCGAGGGATGGTGCATAGGATTGTCTATCACACTGTGGGTGCACACCTATGCTGGAAGGAGTGCCTGCTCTCCATCCTCATTCAGAGTACATGTAGGAGACTCAGACATCAGGCACTACAGCCAGTGGCGCAGTGAGGTGACAGTGATGACAATCCACTGGGTAAGGACTAGACTCTCACTGTCAACTGCCTTGATGTGCATTGGACCTGGATTTCCCACTCTCCCTCCGACCATGGTGTTTACCCACCTCTTGTATTGTTCACCATCCATGTCTCTTGTCTTGTTTGTCTTGTCTGTCTGCAATTGCTTCCTCACACCTGCCCAACTTACCTCACCCAGACATTCCTACATCCCTTCCCCAATATTCCGCTCTCTCCAAAAAAAAAAAAAAAAAAAAAAAAAAAATGGGCACCTGTCTCACAAAAAAAAGTCATTCCATACATAACTCTCCATTTCTCACACATGTATTCATGACACACTTGATTTGGTCCATTTCCCTATTCAACAGATTGTGTTGTGGTCACGTCTCACTCTCTGAGGGTGACAGCCCAAATTCAGGTAATATTTTGCATATACATTCATGTTTTATTCTTGAAGAAATGAATAGCTATGGTTCTTTCCTACATACTTCCTGCACATTCCTGCCTTCCTTTCACTTTATTCTTCCCTGCTTGCTCTCCATTTCACCACTTTTCTGTCTTCCCCATTTCTTTTCTTTAAAGAATTATTGTGAGATGGTGCACATCACACCAACAAGAAGCAATGGTAAATTGCAGCAATATAAGTAGATGTATTTAAAGTATCATACATGCTGCGGTAGCGATGTCGCCTCACAGTAAGACGCTGTCCAGTTCGATTCTTAGCTAGAGCATCTTCTGCGTGGAGACATGCGTGAATGGGCACGCCTTCATTGAAGGTTGTGCGTCAGGCCTGGCAAGCCGGTACATAAAAATCAACTGCCAATCATTAGCGGACCGGAGTTCCGCTGTGGTGACCCCTAACCGGGAAAAGCCGAAAGACACAAACAAACACACTTGTAAAATTACTACTTCCACCTGTATTTGAACCCAGTAAATCAGCCTCCAATAACAATGCATTAACACTTGCTTCCATAGAGTCGGTTAGCTAGCAGCTGTATTTAATACATTCAATAGTAACTGACACAGTTTAGTAAATATTTCCCTTTGTACTCCCCCATGCTTGTTCTCCATAACACTAATGTCATATCTTCCCCATTATATTTGTATGAAGCAGCATTGCACAGTTCCCTGTAATGTTTTATAAAACATTATTGCATGATACCCATTTAGTTTTATACAGCAGTAGCACATGATGGTGCATGATGCTACACATTGTACAGCATTGATAAGCAATGCCACTACCAAGGTAGTTCAATGTTAGTTCAGTGTGGGGGGTTTGCCTAATGGTTAAGGTGTTTACCTTACAGACACAAGGTGCAGGGTTTGATTCTCACATGGGGTAACTGGCTAGGCTTAACATGGCCTGAAAGGGCAAGTAGCCTAGTACTAACCTATGAACCTATCACTGACAGGAGCTTAGGGGCTATGATGTAACATTTTAAGGTTTAAACTGTGAGCTTTGGCCAGCTAAGACCTGCATACAATCAACTGAATGCATAAGTGGAGTTAAGTAAATTTTTATCTGCACTTTTATCAAATAATACACTATTTAAAGTAATTTGTTTGTGTTGCATTGAGCAATATCTAGCTGGAAGTTGTGACTGTTTTTTCAGTAGGTCTTATACAAGTGGTATTTTCAGTTAAGACTTGTTAAAAAAAACCTGCATAGCCAGTGATAAGTGGGTGGGGGTAGTTTACTTCATTGTTATTTAGTTTCTGTCTTATACAAGTGGTACAGTGAATTATTTTCTGTTTAAACTGTGAGCGTTGGCCAGCTAAGACCTGCATACAATTAACTGAACGCATAAGTGGAGTTAAGTAAATTTTTATCTGCACGTTTATCAAATAATACACGATTTAAAGTAATTTGTTTGTGTTGCATTGAACAATATCTAGCTGGAAGTTGTGACTGTTTTTTCAGTAGGTCCCCACCCACCCTCCCTGATTTTGTCTTGGTGTTAATCTTGGTGGATTTGAAACTGCCCGCCCCTCTTGTAAATTTGCACTTGGATACTCCTCCTGGGCCCATCTCATTTGATCACTCAAAAAAAAAATGTATCTGCTTTTACTATATTTGTGTTTCTTCCTACTTTATTTTGCTTTTGCGTCATCTTAAAAGTACTCAATTGTATTTATTACTGCTTGGTGTAACTCATTCTAAGCCTTTTAGTTTAAGCACTTGGGCTTCAGACCAGTTGTTTTACATTAATAAGGTTTGTGGTCTGCACTGTAGTGGCAGAACAGGTAGCTTACATCCTTCTAAGTTGGGAACTGCTGATTGAGGGCTCAGTGTCTGTTATTCTAAAAGTGTATTAATTCTGGTTTAAGCACTTGGGCTTCAGACCAGTTATTTTACATTAAGAGGGTTCATGGTCTGCACTCTTGTGGGAGGAGAGGCTGGACTCTGCCCTTCTGAGCTGGGAATTTCTGGTTACAGGCTTATAGTGCCTGCATATTTGAACTGCTTCTTACTGAAATTGGTACACCTTGTTTGCTGTAGCATAGACTAGATCTAGGCCTGCTGAATCTAGCTTTGTTTGTATAACATGAGCACTAATCCAGGCATTCTTTAAAGTATTCAATTGTATTTATTACTGCTTGGTAGTAACTTGATTAAAGTGTAGCTATCATTCTAAGTCTTTTGGATTAAGCACTTGGGCTTCAGACCAGTTGTTTTACATTAGGAAGGTTTGTGGCCTGCACTGTGGTGGCAGGACAGGTAGCTTACATCCTTCTAAGTTGGGAACTGCTGATTGAGGGCTCAGTGTCTGTTATTCTAAAAGTGTATTAGTTCTGGTTTAAGCACTTGGACTTCAGGCTAGTTATTTTACATTAAGAAGGTTCGTGGCCTGCACTCTTGTGGGAGGAGAGGCTGGACTCTGCCCTTCTGAGCTGGGAATTTCTGGTTAAAGGCTTCTAGTGCCTGCATATTTGAACTGTTTCTTACTGAAATTGGTACACCTTGTTTGCTGTAGCATAGACTAGATCCAGGCCTGCTGAATCTAGCTTTGTTTGTATGCTTGTTGTTTGTTTGCTTGTTATTTCCCTGAAACGCTATTTCCACCTAAAACGTGGCTTTTCAGTGCTTCTGTGGATCCCTAGTGATATCTGCATTGCTTACTGTACTTATTTCCTTGTTTCACTTGAAAGAAAGTTACTGTGTGTTGTTTTTGCATTTAAGTTACCTGTAACACATTGCATTTAAGTTACCTGGCACTTGCTCACTAAAGCAATTATATAAGTCAGCACTAAGAAATTAAAAGCACTACACCCTCACAAACTCCCCTTGAGTACCTTGTTCCCCATTGGCCCTTTTTTCAATTATAAAGGAATTCCCAATACTATTCTAGCATGTCCAAAGGTCAGTTGTCAATCTCCTCTCCAGTCCAGCTGGTGAATCTGGGAATTTTGAGGCAATGTTACAACTGCCTCATGTACACAGACAACCCTCTCCTCCTCCCAACAAATTCCAACACATGTGAGAGATGCAACCATATAGCCAAACTGGGGGCTAAGCTCTCTCAACTCAGTACTGGCGTAACCAGTCAGGAGGAGAAGGAAACCACACTCACTACAATTCCAGTCTCACATAGACCTACTACGACAGCAAACCAAACACATAAACACACAAAAACATACTCGGAGGCTCTAAATAAAAATCTGCCTAAGCAGCAGAGACCTCCAAAGCAGACACCCAAGCAACCCCCAACCTAAACAAAACACGTGCAACACATAGCTCACAAAGCCAGTGTGCCAAACAGTCACAGCCCTTAAGGCTAAACAACACACCTGATACACTTGTAATAGGCAACTCTATCATCAGGCACACTGACGTCCTGCTCACCAGGCTGAACAAGGAGAAGGTCACGGTGAGCTGCCTGTCGGGTGCTAGGATCCGCCACATAACACAAGCACTCAGGTCACTCCAAGGCAAGTACAAATATGTCATTGTCCATGCTGGTGTGAATGACCTGAGATGTACCTCCCTGGACTACATGAAAAGAGACATAGAGGAGCTCTCTGAGCATGTAGCCCAGGCTGGTATGACCCTGACGTTGAGTAGCATCTTACCCTCACCAAAAATGATGCCACAATATGAAGACAAGATGATCAATTTCCACAACTGGCTTAAGTATTGGTGTCATTCAAAGGGGATCCAATGCCTGTCAGCCTGGGATAACATGCTCGACAAGCCACGATGCTTTGCTAGGGACGGCTTGCATCTATCACCCCTGGGCTTTCGGATATTGACAAAGGCTCTTGCTACCCCCATAGTGCCTTTTTTAGGCAAGGCTCAAAAGACAAACCCACCTCCACAGGTATCACAAGGGATAAGAAACTAACAGTAGTGCTACTCAACGCCAGAAGTCTAAACCTCAAGATGCACGCACTCAAAACTCTCCTTAGCATGGAGAACATCGATATCTGGGCAGTAACAGAAACCTGGTTCAAGGCTCCTGAGAGCACCCCAGCACTACCAGGTTATACCTCATACCATGCTTTTTGGCCCCAAAACTTGGACTGAACCACAAAAGGAGGGGAGTATCAATATTCACAAAGATACCCACACCTCCAGGTTGGTGGCACAGCACGAAGCATCAGAGACTATCCATGTGCAACTAACAGTGGGTAAAACTGCCTTCCAGTTTATAGCCTGCTACAGACCACCTTCCCAAACCCAGGAACCCCACTTGGCCTTCCTGAGAACACTGGAAAATATGAAGGTCTCTCCAAACACCATTATATTGGGCGACTTCAACTACCCAAACATAGACTGGGAGAATTACTCTAGCTCCAACACCCTAGCCCAAAGGTTCCTAGAATTTATAAACTCAAATGCTATGGAACAACTTGTTACCAGTCCCACAAGAGGGGAAAACATACTGGACCTGATCATCACCAACATGGGGACTCTATGCTCCAGACCAGAAGTGTATCCCTCACTGGTAAGATCAGACCATAAAATAATCTCACTGGATATTCACATCCCAACCCCACCCCCTGCCCAGAAAACCACAGTGAAAAACTTCTCTAAAGCAAATTTCACACTCCTCAAAACCAAGGTGGAATCCTTCAAAGCCCCCGGGCCTGTGGAAAATACGGCCCAGACCACAGAATCCTTTATAAACGCATTCTATGAACACCTTCAGGAATGCATGGATCATGCAATCCCAAATAAAACCAAGACCCAGTCCTCCAAAGGCAGACGTCCTGTCTGGTGGACCCCAGCCATAAACAAACTATACAATAGAAAGAGGAAGCTACTACATGATAGAGCAAAATCCCAAAAAGGGAAGGCATCTCTGATCAGTATTAGCAAAAAACTACGGGCACTCATAAAATCATCTAAGGCCAGCTTCGAGAGAAAAATTGCACAGGACACTAAGGATAATCACAAGGCTTTCTTTAGTTATGTTAGGAACCTGGGTGGGAATTCCCAGATATGCTCAGAATTAGTCCAAAATGACAAAAAATACACCAAACCCACAGACATTGCCAACATCCTAGCTGACAGGTTCAGTGCAAGCTTCCCCCCCCTACTAAAAGGGCAAATATCTATCCCAGCAGAGTGCTGCACCCCTGACATCTCAGATGCTCTGGTAAGAGACGCCCTCTCCAAAGCAAAAAACACAGCATCAATGGGACCAGACGGTGTCCTGGGCTGCGTCCTACATGAACTCCAAGAAGAGCTAAACCCAAACATAAAACTACTGTTCAGTCTCAGCCTTACTACAGGTTATGTACCCAAAGAGTGGCGTATAGCAACAGTGGTCCCTCTCCACAAAGGTGGTGCCTCAATGGATCCTGGAAACTATCGCCCCATAAGCCTGACTAGCTTGGTCTGCAAAGCTATGGAAAGGATCATCATGTACCTCATAAATAAAGATATTGGGGACCTACAGACACTGGATCCTACCCAGTTTGGCTTTGTTAAGGGAAGATCCTGCCTCTTAAACCTGGTTGATTTCTTTGAAACAGTCACCAAGGCCATTGACGAGGGGAAGGTGGTCCACACAGCCTACCTGGACATCGCAAAAGCCTTCTATACAATACCCCACTCGGGCATTATAGATAAGCTCACCAGCTTAAATATAAACCCCTATGTCACTAGATGGGTTGCCAACTGGCTCAAGGACAGAACCCACATGGTTAGAATTGCTGGAGCCATGTCAGACTCCAAACCAGTTACAAGTGGCGTCCCACAAGGCTCAGTCCTGGAACCTCTCTTGTTCGGTATATATTTCTCGGAGGTACAGGCCAACACAGAAGGACTGTGGCTGACCAAGTTCGCAGATGACTGCAAACTAGGCACCATAATCGACTCTCCAGCCGACACAAGCATTCTCCAAAAGGGCCTTATAGAAACAGACAACTGGTACCAGAGCCATGGCCTTAAGCTAAATGCCAAAAAGTGTACAGTCATCCCCTTTGGCAAAAACAAAGTGCCCACAAATTACCACATAGGTGGTAATCCATTAAGTACGGAAGAAGTAATTAGGGACCTGGGGACCCAAGTTGATAGCAATCTCTCATTTGACAACCACGTGGCCAAAGTGGTTAGAAAAACATTTTATATAGCCCACCTAATCATGAAGGGATTCACATCTAGATCAGGGGAGGTCATCGTGCCTCTTTACTCATCCCTCATCAGGCCCATAATTGAGTACACTGCCCCTTTTGGGATGTACCTTACCAGACCCCTGCAGCAAATGGAAAGACCCCAAAAGTACCTCACCAAGAGGATCAAAGGGCTCAAACAGATGCCATATGCTGCCCAGTTAAAGAAACTCCAGCTCTACTCAGTGGCATACCGCCTGCTCAGAGACGATCTGTGCCTGACGTATAAAGCCATGTCCAACCCGGAATTAATGGACATGCTGCACCTCAGAAAATCCAAATCCCATCGAGCTACGTGCTCGAGAGACTTGAACCTCAGCACTGAAATAAATAGGACATGCTGGAGGGACAGATTCATAACCCAGAGGCTCCCTTCACTCTGGAATAAAATCCCAGTCCAGGTTAGGCAGAGTCCCTCATTGACTCTCTTCAAGAGGAATCTTGATGAGTGGATGGGGGATCGTAGGTTTACCCCAGGTATCACTTCTGTGTCACTGTTAGACGGAGGCACAGTATACTAACCTCGAAAAAGGGCATAGCAAAATTAATTTAAAATGGGTGGCGAAAGCCAAACACACTCTGGCTAGGCTTATAAATGCCCTAGGGCAGATAGCCTAGTATGAACCTATGAACCTATGAATCTATTTATTAGCTACAGCTGTATTTGGAATTAGTACCATTTGGCCACAAAAAGGAACTTATCACTGCATTAAATGCATTAATTCCTGCAGCCAGAAATTCAGTTGAGTAGCAGGTGTATACAACAATAGTTAAGTCTGCCATTTGTTATTTAGTCTCTAAAATGCACCTGCTACTCAACTGAGTCTGTAACACTATCTGATAATGCAGTAATCCATTCATTTTTGTATTCAGATGGTACTGGGTTCAAATTCATGTGTATGTAACGGTGTCAAATAGTTTTATATGTAAGTCCAAATTCTGAAGAGTGATAATTGGTATGGAGTCTCTGAACTATGGCTAGATCGTATTGGTTTCCAATACAACTATATATAACACTCATAACTGTTTTTTGCCATAGCCACTGATTGGTGTTTGATGCATACCATCCAGCAATTATACTTTAAAGAAAGAAAATGGGAAAGAAAGGAATGTGGTGAAATGGAGAACAAGCAGGGGGAAGAACAAATTGAAAGGAAGGCAGTAATGTGCAGTAAGGCTGTAGGAAACAACCATAGCTATCCAAATCTTCAAGAATAAAACATAAAAATATATGCAAATTATTACTGAATTTGGACTTTCACCTCCAGAGAGAGAGAGGTTGTTTAGGGAATTGGATGAAATCAAGTGTGTCATTAATATAAGTGAGTGAAAGGGAGAGCTATCTATGGGATTTTTTTTTTTTGTGGGACAGGTGACCATTTTTTTTTTGGAGAGAGAGAGCAATGTTGGGGAATAGATGTAGGAATGTCTGGGTGAGGTAAATTGGGCCAAGCGAGGAAGCAATTGCAGAGAGACAAGACAAACAACACTATAGACTGGGACGGTGAAGGACACAAGAGGTGGGTGAATATCATGGTTGGGGTGAGGGTGGGGACATCGCAAACCCATGGACGTCAAGTTGGGTGACAGTGAGAATCAAGTCATAACCCATTGGAATGTCATCACTGTCACCTCACTGTACTGATGGCTGCAGTGTCTGATGTCTACATCTCCTGGTGTTATTTAATACAATGATGGAGAGCAGTGTCTCAATCCGATGTAGGCATGCACTAGCTGTGTGGTGCACAATCCTACACACCAACCCTGACATTTTATCCAGGGTGATAAACTCACCACCTCTGCCACTGCTCCTGGAGGGAACCACTGGTCTATCTTGCAGGGCAGAACTACCTGAGGGGCCAGCTATGGCAGGTGCGGCAGAGGGGGTGGTACCAGGTCACAGTGCAGATGTGCTGGGCAGTGGTGCTGTAATCAGTGGAATGGGGGCAGGAAGATCCCATGGGACAGGCCTACTCCGCTGTGCTGAGGGAAAAAAAACAATAAAAAGAGAAGATAAGGGCTGGGGTGAGAGAAAAAAAGGGAGAACATTAGTAACTTCATATGTGACATACAAAGCATTGTTACAATTATTTGACTCCATTCTGTTACCTTTGTTTTTAAGACTACCAGCTACTATTAAGACTACCCTGCGCCTAATAGATACACAATATGCTACAGATTGCAGCAAGCAATCCTTGATGTGTGCATATATTGCACATATGAGTGCTCCAATTACACTAATTATACAGTTTATGGCAGGTCGTTGGTGCCACTGCTTTAGATTTCTGATGTTACATTGCAATATGCATGAAAACTCAACAGTATTGTATGTTTGGGAAGTGTGGATTTTGAAGGCACAACCTATGACTTGTCTATAATAGTGAACTGTTGTTTTGGTCTCCAGACTAATGCATGCATACTTTCCTATTACAGTTGAGAAATGAATGCTTAACTTGATGCAACTGTATAATAAAACAATAAAGGCATCTTTATTTTTAATACTAAAATAACAGTATTGTTCAGATGCATACATACCACATGCTTCTCACATCCATGCCAATCAAGAGACATGAGTTTGCACATTCAGTTCTTGGTCTGTGACAGCTGTGGAAAAAACAGAATACCATTAAGCATACCAATCCTGACTATATTCAGCTTTTAACTCTTAAATGTAGTCTCTGTAAGTTATACTTACACAGCTGTGGGGTGCACTCAGTACTACATTCCTCTGTCCAATGGTCCAGGGTATCTCTCTTCCTCATCCTGAGATCACTGTAGTGATTCCTACATTGTTCACCAGTGGGGAGGATATGGGTAGCACTAGTCAGAGTCTGGGCCAGACTATTCCATGACTCTGTCTTGAAATCTAAGCCACAATAGTCCCTCTACAAAATCCTGGGACCATGTTCATTGACCAAGAGTCCAACAAACACTTTGGACTCTTGGGCACCCCATCTTTGAGCACAGAATCTCAAAACCTCTCCAGGTATGGCTACCATGCCTACCACAGATCAAGACCAATGTAGAATAATGTTTTCCTGCCAATTGCAGGTATCGCACTTACTGGGAATGCTCACTTTCTGGTTTTGCAACATTTGAAAGTGTTGCACATCACTTACTATCTCGCAAACACATTGCGCTAGAGTGCGCACTGCCAGGAAATGTGTTTGCGTGATAGCCAATAGCATTAATTGACGGCATCCAGTGTATGTTTGTGGCTGTCTGAGTCCTGTCTGCTACTTGGGGGGCCCATTCATCCAGTTTGTGCACAAACAGTGGCCCCTCCAAAAAATTAGAAAAAATGGAGAAATAGTTGAAATGAGGAAAATCAGTCATTGACATACACAGTAGAAAATGTTAGTACACAACAGATATGACTACATAGGTCTGGATCCCAACTCTCACTGCAATGCACCATCAGAAAACAGGAGGGGAACTTATCCGTTTTTGTCACATAATCAGCTTTGCAGCAAATACATGAAGTAATTCCTCTCACAACAAAGTGCAACTGAATGTACACTGATATCAAGGCATGACCTGTTATTTGTAAGTGTATTATATTTAATATATTTGGATGTAGTCCACTTACTGATCACACAATCTGTTATGATCATTCCTTGCAAATATATAGCTGTGTCCTACATTTCTGTGTTTCTTGATCATTCATCAGTTATCTGACCAGTACTCACAGACATGCAATGTGTAAGTCAGTGTATATCATTTACCTTAAAATGTGTGATGATATTAACTTTGAGCAGTATGATATGCAGTTGCCATCAAATGAAGGGTAGGTTGGATGGCACAAACAAGCATAGACTGCTATTTTAGGAGGGAGCAAAGGTGGATTCCTGTCATGGCACATGTAAGGGTAGACTGCTCTTTCAAGGGGATGTGGACCCAGGCTGAGATACTGTTATGGCACAAACAAGGATATGTTGCTCTTGTTACTCTCCATCTTTTACATTGTGCCTGTTTGATCTTATGAGAGTGGTGAAGCTGGAAACTGCTATGTGTTTCATTACTTTCTAACGTATCTCTGTTATGATTTCTCATTACAAACATATGGTATTAAACTGAGGGCATGCAGTGATTATCAGTAGTTTGGGGAGGTATCACTGTCTGAATCTTTGAGGCTTGTGACCCACTACTTGCTAATGGACACATGCATTCACGTCAAACAACTATCTGCTTTCAAATCTTACATTAATTTCTGTACAAATCTCCCACCTTGTAGTTGCTTACTGTTCCAAGTAATGAAATACAAGGACGTATCATAATACAATACAGTACATGTTTAGGACTTGCCTTATAAATGCAGCAGTTGCCACAGTGTTAGTGCTGGGTTGAATGTGATGCAAGCAGTACAGAGAAAATATATGAGAAGGTAAATGCTCTGGCTCTGAGTTGAGTCTGGCAGAGGTTGCAGAGTTCCAGTATTGTGCCCTGTCTACCCTGTAGTACTCTACAATGTCCATGTTGTATATGATGTGATAAGTTATTTGTGGCCTGAAAACTCTTTTCCATCTTGGCCTAGGCCTATTGGCAGCAGCTGCAATATTTCCTGCAGCTTGTAGTACATACAAAAGGAGTTAAGCAGCAGCAGCTCCTAACATTCTGTCTGTGTAGACTTTCTGTGTCTGTTCTACACTACTTTTGAAATCCACAGGAAGACAGCATGGAGTCTACGTTTGCTTTATAACTTGTTGAATAGCTCCACCAGATTGGTTGATTAGCATGCAGTTCAGCTGTGTATGCTGTAATTAGCATAGCTGAAACAGAGGCCGAGACAGATGAAATCCATTAATAATCTACTCCATTATAAAAAGCTAGCCAAACTGATGGTGAGGACACTTGCTACATGTTTGTAGGACTTAAAAAAATATTTACAAAGATATCTTTGCAGAGGAGTATTGAACTCCAGGAGGTATGCTCCCATTTTGTTACCTACATAATGCATATGCATAATGCATATGCTGGAATGTATTAATGAATAATGTGATGCAAAGCCTTATACACTGTTATCTGTATCATCATCATCTTTCGGCTTTTCCCGTTATGGGTCGCCACAGTGGATCATCTCTTTCCATTTCTTCCTATCCTCTGCATCTTGCTCTGTCACACCAACTGCCTGCATGTCCTTTCTCACCACATCTATAAACCTTATCTTAGGCCTTCCTCTTTTCCTCTTACCTGGCAGCTCCATCCTTAGCATCTTTTTCCCAATATACCCATCATCCCTCCTCAGCACATGTCCAAACCAACACAATCTCATCTCTCTTGCTTTGTCTCCAAACTGTCCAACATGAGCTGACCCTCTAATATACTGATTCCTAATCCTATCCATCCTAGTCACAACGAGTGCAAATCTTAACATCTTTAACTCTGCCACATCCAGCTCTGACTCCTGCCTTTTTGTCAATGCCACTGTCTCCAACCCATATAACATAGCTGGTCTCATTACCCTCTTGTAGACGTTCCCTTTCACTCTTACTGGTACCCGTCTGTCACAAATCACTCCTGACACTCTTTTCCACCCATTCCACCCTGCCTGTACTCTCTTCTTCACCTCTCTTCCACATTCACCATTACTCTGAACTGTTGATCCCAAGTACTTAAACTCGTCCACCTTTACCAACCCTACTCCCTGCATCCTCACCATTCCTCTACTCTCCCTCTCATTTACACACATATATTCTGTCTTAGCCCTGCTGACCTTCATTCCTCTGATCTCTAGAGCATATCTCCACCTCTCCAGAGTCTCCTCAACCTGATTCCTACTCTCACTACAGATCACAATGTCATCTGCAAACACCATAGTCCACGGGGCCTCCTGTCTGATCTCATCTGTCAACCTGTCCATCACCACTGCAAATAAGAAAGGACTCAGAGCTGATCCTTGATGTAATCCCACCTCCACCTTAAATGGATCTGTCACTCCCACTGCAGTCCTCACCACTGTCACACTACCCTTGTACATATCCTGTTCCACTCTTACATACTTCTCTGCCACTCCCGACTTCCTCATACAATACCACAACTCTTCTCTAGGCACCCTGTCATATGCTTTCTCCAAGTCTACAAAGACACAATGCAACTCCTTCTGACCTTCTCTGTATTTCTCCAATAACACTCTCAGAGCAAACATTGCATCTGTAGTGCTCTTTCCTGGCATGAAACCATACTGTTGATCACTAATCATCACCTCCCTTCTTAATCTAGCTTTTACTACTCTTTCCCATAACTTCAAGCTGTGACTGATCAATTTTATCCCTCTGTAGTTACTGCAGCTCTGCACATCACCCTTATTCTTAAAGATAGGTACCAAAACACTTTTTCTTCACTCCTCAGGCATCCTCTGACTTTCCAAAATTTCATTAAACAATCTAGTTAAAAATTTCACTGCCATTTCTCCTAAGCACCTCCATGCTTCCATTGGTATGTCATCTGGGCCAACAGCCTTTCCATTCTTCATCCTCTTCATAGCTCTCCTTACTTCCTCCTTGCTAATCTGTTTCACTTCCTGATTCACTATCCCCACATCATCCAACCTTCTCTCTCTCTCTCATTCTCTTCATTCATCAGCCTCTCAAAATACTCTTTCCATCTACTCAACACACTCTCCTCTCTTGTGACTACCTTTCCCTCACTATCCTTTATCACCCTTCCTTGCCGCACATCTTTCCCAGCTCTGTCCCTCTGTCTAGCCAATCGGTACAGGTCCTTTTCTCCCACTTTAGTGTCCAATCTCTCATGCAACTCTCCATACGCCTTATCCTTAGCTTTCGCCACCTCTCTCTTTGCCATGTGCCTCATCTCCTTATACTCATGTCTACTTTCTTCATCTCTTTGACAATCCCACTTCTTCTTCACCAGCCTCTTCCTCTGTATACTCTCCTGTACTTCCTTATTCCACCACCAGGTCTCCTTGAACTCCTTCCTCTGTCCAGATGTCACACCAAGCACCTTTCTAGCAGTCTCCCTTACTAGTTCTGCTGCAGTTACCCAGCTATTCAGTAACTCTCCACTGCCTCCCAGTGCCTGTCTTAATTCTTCCCTAAACTCCACTTCACAATCACCCTTTTTTAACTTCCACCATTTAATCCTTAGCACTGCTTTCACACTCCTCCTCTTCTTGATCACCAACGTCATCCTATAGACCACCATTCTATGCTGCTTAACTACACTTTCCTCTGCCACCACTTTACAGTTTCCAATCTCCTTCAGACTGGCCCTCCTACATAGGATATAATCCACCTGTGTGCATCTTCCTCCACTCTTGTACGTCACCCTATGCTCCTCCCTCTTCTTAAAATACGTATTCACCACAGCCATGTCCATCCTTTTTGCAAAATCCACAATCATCTGACCTTCTGCATTCCTCTGCTTAACACCATACCTACCCATCACTTCCTCATCCCCTCTGTTCACTTCACCAACATGCCCATTAAAGTCCGTTCCAATCACTAGTCTCTGACCTTTGGGTACACTCACCACAACTTCATCCAACTCACTCCAAAATTTATCTTTCTCATCCATCACACACCCAACTTGTGGAGCATATGCACTAACAACATTCATCATTACACCATCAATTTTGAGCTTCATAAACATCACTCTGTCAGACACTCTCTTCACATCTAAAACACTCTTGGCATATTGTTCCTTTAGTATAACCCCTACCCCATTTCTCCTGCCATCCACACCATGATAGAACAATTTGAACCCATTTCCTAAACACCTGGCCTTACTTCCCTTCCATCTGGTCTCTTGCACGCACAATATATAAACCTTTCTTCTCTCCATCATATCAGCTAGCTGTCTTCCTATACCAGTCATACTGCCAACATTCAAAGTTCTTACCCTCACTGCTACACTCCTAACCTTCCTCCTCTCTTCCTGCCTTCGGGCATGCCTTCGCCCTCCTCTTCTCCTTCGGCCAACAGTAGCCCAATTTCTGCCAGAACCCTGTTGGCTAACAGTACTGGTGGCGGTCGTTGTTAACCCAGGCCTCGACCGATCCGGTATGGAAATATTAAATTTTTGCACCATAAGTGTTGTGGCAGAATTTTTACGCCGGATGCCCTTCCTGACGCAACCCTCCCCATTTATCCGGGCTTGGGACTGGCACAAAGAAATGTACTGGCTTGTGCATCCCCAGTGGCTGGTGTTTTACACTGTTATCTGTATATATTAGTTAAAAGTGTACTAATGGCATGGCCATGTTTGTCAAGCCATTTCAGAGGTACAAATGACTGACAATACATGAAAATAGAAAGCCATGTGATACATATGTACAGATATTTCAGGGAGAGGTCCTTTGAAAGCATGTTTAGCATTTCAAAGATGTTTTATTAGCAAAATGCTTCACGTTCCTGTTTTTTGTTGGGTGGGTGGAGCAAAGAAAAGTTACCATTGTGTCACAAGCTAGAATGACTGTTCTTTTGGGGGGAGCACAGTAGAGGTACTGCTATGGCACATACAAGGATATGTTGCTCTTGTTACTCTCCTTGTTTTTCATCCTGCCTGTTGTTAGTATTTCACATCTCTAGACTGTTTTATGTTTTTCCAGTGGGTACTACCAACTGCCTACCTTTACTGTTTTATCTTGTAACAGTTACCTTGTAGTTATTTGATACTTATGTGCATTATCATTTTGTTCTCTTTTAGGGCACAAAATGTCATTGAGGCAGAGACCCCCCTTCAGTGAATCCTAAAATAATATCATCGTTGACATGCTCCATCAACATGGTGCAGTTCTTCTGGGAAGGGGTCATCCCAATATGCAAGAAAGACTCAGAGTATGGCAGCAGATCATTGACAACATACATTCAAATAGTTATTATTACCTAATTGTAAATTGATGTTCAAAATTCTTGCAAATATATACTCTGTGTAGCCAATATTGTGTCTATTCACATCTATGAAACTTCTAGTTAAGATACTTTGTGGAAATGCTTATGCTGTATGTCCCAGATAAACTCAGTAACTTTTTTTTTCTTATGGAGGTTTTCTCCCTGAGCCTCCATTGAAACCAGGCTCATCTTGGCCCAGTGGACTATCCCAGTAAACAAATGAAATAAATAAATAAATGCATTCTGTGGGTAGCCACAGCAGGATATACAAGCAAGTGCATCACGGGGCCACTGCTATGATTGCCTCTGCATGAAGGCGTGCAGCTGCTGTTGCCCAAGACCAGAGGGTAACCAGGGGTGGGGCTTCTACAGAACCAACTCTCACTCCCAATGAGGAATTCTTAGCAAACATCCCCCAACAGGGCAACTCACAGCAGAGTAGACCACAACATGTCATTGAAGCAGGTGACACTCCTCAGTCCCAGGAAGAGCTTCCAGGTAAGCTTTGTTATATGTCCAGTTGAATACTGTTGTAAAGTAAAAGAAATGAAATAAAAGTTACTACTATGTCACATGTCTTTTTTTTTGGGGGGGGGGTTGAAAATTGATACAGTGGCAAGCTCATTTTGGAGTTGTCAGCCACATTCTTGTTGAACGTACACCTAATGCAGATATAAAGAAGTGCATGTAGTACCCCATCTTACTGTTAAATGTGATGATGTTGGCCTTACCTCTTGCTTAATTTATTTCAGGACCATCAGAAATCCAATGATGTATGCCTCCTGCAGATGTTAAACTAAATAAATTTATGTCAGTACTGCAGATCAATTTATAGAAATATCATAATGTGTCATTTTAGGCCTCTTGTGTGTATCGCTGTATTGTCTGTAATAGTGGCAGCACTGTTAGTTGTTTAGCATATATTGCACCATAGTAGTGCTGGTGTTAATGTATGCCTGTATTTCTCCCTTTTTATCACAGGTGATCGTAACAGTGAGAATGTAGGCCCTGTGCCATCTGATGTCAGTGTCTCATCAGACACTGATGATGACGGTGGTGTAACTGAGGCACAGTTGGGGGTGCAGAGGTTGAATCTGACACAGTGGTTGACATCTAGCCACCCCCTTCATTTTCCCAGACACAACCAATAGGCCTATGCCTACCCAGTCCACCGAGCCCACAGATATAGGACAGGTGGATGGCAAGGGCATTGAGCAGGGAAGTATGGCTACTGTGGCTTCAGTGCCTGTTGAGTCTGGCCATACCCAAAGTGTTGGCAAAGTGCCATGCAGGAGGATTGATAAGGATGCTCAGAGGGGGCCTGCTGTCCCTTTTCCACCTGGTACAGGTGTCTCTTTCTGTGTCACTCAATGTATGTTTATGGCCATCATGGAGACACAGGCACATTCAGAAAGGTGCTCCAGACAAATGCTCAGGGTTGTGGATGTGGCACAGTCTAACATGCATGATTTCCTCCACAATGTTGCTGATTCACTGGATCGGATGAATAACAGATCAGAAAGAGGAGTGCCTGTCATGGACCGAGGCGTGCCTGTCATGGAACGAGCAGTGTCTGTGATGGAACGTCTGCTGAGAGGGGACAGCATCCTCCTGGGCGTAGGTCAGGCACAACATCTGTTGATAGCTAATGTGCCGTGCCTGATCATGCTCTTGTAGTGTCAGTACTTCTGCTGCTCCATTGGTGAGTGTGCTGTCCACACCCAGATGTGGGAGGCCATGGGGCATGGTCCTGGGCATTCCAGTGATGGGAGCATGTCCAAAAGACATCAGTCATGCTCAGGTAGCAGCACTGCATTTGACCTTAGGCATGGAGGTACTAGTGCAATTCCTGGCAGAGCCAGTCCTTGTGGTTGTGGGCAACAACGATGAACTGCTACCTCTACCAAGCATGGCTCACTACTGTCCAACATACCAAGGTGAAGATCTAGCACTGAGCTTGGCTGAATTCATGCAGACTCGCACACAGGACTTTCACATGGAAGACCCCTACAGACACACACACACACAAACACACACACACACACACACACACACACACACACACACACACACACACACACACACACACAAAAGTTACATGGTTCGGCCTGCCTGCTTCCCTTTCTTCTTCACACACACTCACTGACCTTTTACCCCTGTTTTGCCTCTTTTGGATTCAGGGATAAAAACAAAAAAGCTTTGTGTCTGATGCACAGGGTGTATAGATACATTAGTGCCTAGTATATCTACATTTCTGTTGTTGAACTGATAATTGTACCTGTCACTTATATTTGCCTTGCCAAGTTATACAGTGGATAGCATTATCGTGTTAGTACTTTCTAGTATATTCTCTAAGGGTTGTAAAGTCAGGAAATGCAATGTGACTGATTACTGTCTAACTCTTTAACACTTTAATTTTTTTCCAGTACATATGCATGGATACACATCATAACACATGTCTTCACATTCAGATCTTAGGATTGTATGACAGCACTGTAGTCAAACTCATCAGAACAGTAATACAGTATTATGCTCTCTTTTGCACGAACCTCATCAGACACATGGAATAGCTGGACAAACCACAGGGCTTTCTCATCAAGATAACACAGGGCCTACTAACCATGACATGATGTATGTGGGTAGATTAAAAGACATGTCCCTGTCATCTGTCTGGTATTGCATTAAATTGTAACTGTTATTCTAAGCCTCTTACTTTTGGTTTAAACACTTGGGTTTCAGGCCATTTGTCTTACATTAAGAAGGTTTGTAGTCTACACTCTTGTGAGAGGAGACAGTAGCCTCTGCCTTCTGAGTTAGGAATTTTGTGCCTATTGTTCTAAGTGTCTTTGCTTAAGCACTTGGCCTGCAAACCAGTTATTTTACATTAGGAAAGTCTGTGGTCTAGAATCTTGTGGCATGAGAGGATAGCCTACACCCTTCTAAGCTGAGAATTGTTTATTGAAGGTTAATTGTGTCTGTTATTCTGAAAGTGTCTTAGTTCCAGTTTAAGCACTTGGGTTCCAGACCATTTATTTCACACTAGGAAGGTTTGTTGTCTACACTGTTGTTGTAGTATTCTACTGAATTGCTGCTTTATTTAAACTGTTATTTTGCTGTAGAGATTACAATCTTCTGCAGTTTGAATTTCTAGTACTTCTGCATTTTATAGCATAGGCTAGATTCAGGCTTGCTGAATCTAGACTGTTTGGTATCATTTGAGCACAGAAAGCATCCATCTTACATTAAGAAGGCCCCCCTTCGCCCTTGTGGCAGAAGTGTGAAGCGAAGGACCTATCTGATTTGGGGACTGTTGGAATAAGGCTTAGTCTTGGCCTTACCTTTGTTTGCTTTTTTAAAATCGTTTAACTTCACTAGTATTCCAGCGTCATGTTTGGTCGGGTTTGCACTCAGTTTACCGGAGTTGCTCAGAGCTTGTACGGCTGACGTGCAAACAACTCAGTTGTGCATTGTAAAGCATTGACACATTTTCTACCCCCAGCCCTTCATAGAATATACATTTTTGTTAGTCTTACAGCAAAACCTGGTCTATCTAGCCCACTCCCCACTCATTACTACCATATATACCTTCCATAATAGATGGACAGTTTCTCACCATTTCTCCAGGCAGCCTGAGGCAATGTAGCAATTGCCTTATGTACACTGACAACCAGTTACTTCTAAAACAAGCTAATACAACATGTGAGAGCTGTATCTATACTATGAATTTGGAATCAATTCTCTCACATAACAACAAACCAGATATCAAATATGTTGTCAGCACCACACACACACACTTCACCTTTTGCACATAACAAGCTCACAACACATAAACCCACTTACACGGAGGTACTCACTAGAAGTCTACCTAAAGATCAGGGACCTCCCAAGCACAAACATACTGCACACACTGCAGACCCAACAGAATCCACTACACATAATAATACACACAACAATGTCTCAGACAATAAGTTGCTAAGGCAAAACACCTCAAAACCAAATGTCTTGGTCATAATTGACTCCACAATGAGACACACATATGTCCCCCTCACCAGGCTAGACAAGGAGAAAGCCACAGTCAGCTGCCTGTCAGGTGCTAGGATCCATCAGATCATGCACACACTCAAGGCTCTCAACAACAGTTACCATCATGACTCTGTCATAGTCCATGTTGAAGTGAATGACTGGAGATGTACCTCACTGTACTATATGAAGAGAGACGTAACTGAGCTCTCAAATTATCTGTCCCAGGCAGGTATGCGCTTAGACCTAAGCAGCATTCCACCTTCACCCAGGATGATGGCTCAATATAAACAAAACATGACTGACTGCAACAATTGGCTTAGCTTCTGTTGTCAGTCCAGGGGGAATCCAGTATCTGCCAGCCTGGGAAGATATGATCAACAAACCATGCTGCTTTGCCAGAGATGGCCTTCACCTGTCACATCTTGGCTTTTGGGGTTACTGGCAAAGGTACTTGCCTCCCCCATAGTGCCTTTTTAGGCAAGTCAGAAATTCCCAGTGTAAAAAAATTAACTAGAGGCAAACTCAAGGTTATGCTGCTTAATGCAAGGACTGTAAATCAGAAACTGCACTCACTGGAAGCACTCCTTATCTTGGAAGATGCCCATATATGTGCAGTCACAGAGACATGGTTCAAGGCCACAGAGAGACCTTCGACCATGCAAGACTACAATGTCTTTCACATGTTCAAACCTCAAAACGAGCATGAAAGAACCAAAGGTGGAGGAGTATACATCTTCATTAAAGACAAATACACCTCAAGACTGGCAAACAGTATGACTCTGTAGCACTAATCCAAGTCCAACTAACTGTAGGCAAAACCCCCTTCCATATCATTGTTAGCTATATGCCCCCCACCATGAACCACAAAAACCACTCTGCCTACTTGGACTTACTTGAATCACTCACTATACAGCCAAACACCTTGGTCATGTGTGATTTCAACTATCCTTCCATCAATCGGGAGTCATATATGAGCACAAACATGCTCACCCTAATGTTCCTGGACTTTGTTAATACAAATGCTCTGTAACAGATAGTCTGCACCCCCAAAGGGAGCACGAATGTCCTAAACTTAGTACTCACTAATATAGGGGGTCTCTGCACTACTTCCTGTGTGTTGCCCTCCCTGGTCAGGTCTGATCAGAATTCAGTCTTGTTCGAATTAATGATCATATCTGACCCCCCCCCCCAAGAGCAAAAAGGATGAAAAACTTCACCAAAGCAAACTATAGCCTCCTTAGTGATGCCATATATAGTTGCAACCCCTCTGCTACCACTGTCAACAATAACTGCTATACAGAGGTGTACACAAATGGCCTGAATAAACACCTGTGCAAATGTATAGACTGGGCTGAATCTGAATGGATCAAAACAAGATCTTCACAAAAAAGCAAGCCACCCTGGTGGGCATCAAGTATGTCTAAGAACAAGATAGAACTGACTTCGCAGAGGAAAGATACCCTCCACAGCTTGAACAAGCAAATTAGCTATCTTGTAAAGTCTTCTAAAGCCAAGTATGAAGCTAAACTAGTGTCCCTAGCTAAAGATAATCAGGAGACATTCTTTAGCTACATCAGAAATCTGAAAGGGAAGGGCCAGCTTTGTGCCAAACTAGTAGTGGACGGTACCACTCATACTGACCCTGAGGACATCGCCAACCTGCTAGCAGACAGATTTGGGGCAAACTTCATCTCCTTTGTCCCACCAGACATACCCCAAAGCATACCTGTCACCAGTCCTCTACCTAGTATCTCCAAAGAGCAGTTCATAATCACACTCTCCATGGCCAAAAACACAGCCTCTGTGGGACTGGATAGCATTCCAGGCTGCCTGCTAAATGGTCTGAAAGAGGATCTAGGGGAACCAGTAGGCACTCTCATCAACCACAGTGTAAGTACTGGCTTTGTCCCAACAGAGTGGAAAACAGCAACAGTAATTCCCTTGCACAAAAATGGTCCATCAACCAACCCTGGGAACTATAAACCCATAAGCCCAACCAGCCTTAGCTGCAAGGCTATGGAGAAAATCATCATAGACCTTATCAACAAAGCCACAGGTGACTTTCAAACTCTTGACTTGACACAATTTGACTTTGTTAAGAGTAGATCATGTCTATTAAACCTGGTGGACTTCTTTAAGAATGTCACCAAAGCCCTGGATGAAAAAAAACACTACATACAGCCTATCTTGACTTAGCCAAGGCTTTTGACACAACCCCCCACTCAGGCATAATTGACAAAATCACACAGCTGAGGATTAACCCATATGTCACTAGATGTGTAGCCAACTGGATCACCAAATAGAACACATAAGGTCAAAGTTGGGGATTCCATCTGCACCAGCAGACCATTTACCACTGGTGTACCACAGGCATCTGTGCTGGGTCCCCTACTGTTTGTAAGGTATTTCTCAGAAGGCTGGGGGAAATTAGAAGGCCTGTGGCTTACCATGTTTGCTGAAGACTGCAAACTGGATGCAATAATTGAGTCCCCAACCATGTTGACATACTACAAACAGGGCTTACACAGAAAAATGATTGGTGCCAAAGCCATGGACTCAAAATAAACACAAAATAATACATTATTATCCCTTTAGGCAAAGAGGAAGTCCCTGTAAATCGCAATATTAAAAGTATCCTCCTTAGCTCAAAACCTGTGAGGACAGGTTTGGGAACACAGGTTGATAGCAACCTTAACTTCGATCACCATGTATCCACAGTGGTAAGAAAGGCCTTCTATGTTGCACATCTCATAAGTAAGAGCATCACATCCAGCGCTAAGGATGTTATAACTTCCCTGTACTCATCCCTCATCAGACCACTAATGGACTACAATGCTCCCTTCTGTATGTACCTCACCAGGCACCTGAAGCAGCTGGAAAGACCTCAGAGGTTTCTCACCAAGAAAATTCAGGGCCTGCAACACATGACCTCCATGGACAGACTGAAGGCCCTGTCACTGTACTCTGTATCTTATAGGCTGCTGAGATATAACTTGTGCCTGGCCTACAGAGCAGTCTCAGACCCTGCCCTAATGGAAATGCTGCACATTCACAAGTCACATGGGACAAGATTCACTTGCTCTAGGGGATCTTAACTTTGTCCACAACATTAACAGGATATGCAGAGAGACAGATATGTCTCCCAGAGATTGACACTCCTCTGCAACAAACTCCCAATTGACATAAAACAGAGCTCCTCAATGACCCTATTTAAGTATAACTTAGACAACTGGATGGTAGACCATAAACTTATCCCTGATTTGTCATCCATGTACCTCTTGGATAAGGGTAGTCAGTGCTGATCATAGACTTGTGCTGCAAATATAGACCATACAACTTGGTCAATATTTGCAGTATAACATGGCTAGGCTTATAAAGGCCCTAGGGCCAATAGCCTGTAATCTCCTATGAACCTAAGGTGATGTCTACCTGGGCTCCATTCCAGTGTCTGATTCTGCCCTGGTGGGATGGCTGCCTATGCAATAATCTGATATAGCTGATTGCATCAGCATTGTCTGTTGAGCATATGGTGATAACAGTGTCCAACATGCTGGTGTAAAAGGCTCTCTGTAATGTCAGATAACAGTTCACGTACACACACACACACACACACACACACACACACACACACACACACACACACACACACACACACACACACACACACACACACACACACACACACACACACACACATGCACACATGCACACACACACACACACACACACACACACACACACACACACACACACACACACACACACACACTTGACTGCAGTGTGAGTAGAACCCCTCCTTAAGTACACAGACTACAGAACACTGTACTTTACACCAGTGCCACAGCACCAGTCTGACTTTTACATGTCTGCAGGTCGACTTACAGTGGATTACATCAGCAGACCATGTGGGAGACAGGAGGTTGGGAGGGCTGCATAAAATGGACATGTATGCTTGTGCAAGTATCAAAAGACTAGCAAGCCATCCTGTTGGAGAAATAACTGTAGAATAGCATATCTGTTCTGCTGAGTAGAGATACACACACACCCAACTGACTGAAGTGATAACTGACCCCCCACCTATCTAGGTACACAGACTACAGAACTCAGTACTTTATGCAAGCACCACGACTTATGTCTGACTTTTATATATGGCCACAGATGACCTTATGGTAGATAACATCAGCAGGCCATGTGGGGGACAACAGGTTGGGAGGCCTGCATAAGCACATAGATTCATAGATTAATATGAGGCCAGTAGCCTTACTGTAGAGTGTGCCCTAGGTGTGTAGAAGCCTAGCTGTGTAAAGGCACAAGTACCTTATTAAGCATAGTTGGATGTTTGCGTTTAGCATAGCAAGGTTGTCAGCACCACCGACTGGCCCTGTCAATGAGGGAGCACACAACATTATATATTATACTTTGTAGTGTGGTTGATATATGTGTGTACAAAAATGCTGAGCCCCAAGGGTTGTACTACTGGGGGGATGGACAACACATGTATTGTGAATATACAACATATACTTAGAATGTGCCCTGATTTTGCAATTTTTCCATATGTAGTTTTATGTCATACAGAGGAAATGGACAATAAACACCAATAAGAAAGCATTATATATACAGTTCCATAGTGCAGTGAGCCGCAGCTTTGCACGATGGTTAACAAAGTGTATACGCATGTGAGTTACACCTGTTTGTGCATTTGTAAGCTGCGCACAAATGCAAGCCGCATTGACAATGTCAATAAAAATAATATGGAATATAGTGTATTCAAACCCAGGACAATGTGTGTGGCAGTCCTACACTTACACCTCTTGCCACAAAAATTTTGAGGAAACAGTTGAATATGTTGCACGTCATTGTGTAAGCTGCAATGTCACAGCAGCAAAAGAAAGGCTGCACACTCTGTAGTAGAACCCAGTGCCATCTGCACTCTAGGCTGGGAATTTACAATGGCCAAGGGCTTTAATTGAATGTATCCAGTTACTGTTTTTGGCTATCTGCTTTGTATGTGGTCCACCAGGTTTCATGCAAACCCGATAAATACAGCGATTACCACTTACACTATTTGTACTATGTGGCGCATCATGAAAAAAGTGCAATTAAAAATGAGAGAAATAAGAAAAAAACAGTAATGGAAGCATATAAGTAAAATAAGTATCTATTGTCACATGTTAAGGTACTTTCTGTAAAACTCCACCACTCTTTACTTCATTACTGCACCAAGTTAAGCTATACAAGGACATTTCATAATATTATTAAAGAATACATTCTTGCAAATGCAGCAGTTGAGACAATTTTATTTCAGGCCTACCATTTCCTTGTCTCTACTCTCATGGTATTGAAGTATGCCAGGAAAACAATATCAACTCCATTGTTGGCCATTAGTGTGAAATGCACACCTATGCTCCAATGCATGCACCAACACTGAAATAAGGGTAACACAGGTGATCTTGTTATTACTATTATTATTATTGCTTTGGTCTGTGCCTGTGATATTTCACAAACATGCAGCTCAAAAAGTGGAGGGAAGGTTGCAGAACCTGTACTAGAACACAGGACCTTCTATATTGTAGCCCTACACATACACATGCTACGACAGGAATACAGGAATAATTATGTGACAAGCACCATGAAACCTGCCATTTATTCCTCCATTTCCCATGGTTGCCCTAAGAGCCTCATCGCGCAAACAAGGATGGAAATTAAAAATTAAATTTGAACTTAATGCAGACAGGCACAATACATTTTAATAAACAATAAAGAGGATGAAACAGAACTTGTGAATTGTGCATTGCTTACATGCACTTTTACACTTCAAAGACCTACATGTACACCTCTTTAAGTGTAACTTGACACATCCCTTTTGATGTCATCATTCACTGTTGCCATGCATTCAACATGAACACTGTGGAAGTGCCTACACAAAGTGAACATCTATACACCATTATACGTTTTTGGGATTCTGCAGCTCTAATGAGTTTTTACCTTGTTTGCATCTTCACCATGCTAACAGCCTTGAATCAACATGGTTGGTAACTGTGTAGGCAGAAAAATGAAGGGAAGCCCAATGTTGTACAGTCAAGGGAGGGTATTACTTAGGTATGTATCTGCATAGAGGAATGCATATTTTGAATTCTATGTTTCTTGGGGTTTACAGTTTTAGCTGTCTACATTAGTTACAAGTACATCGCATTTGGGGGCAGGGGTGCAAACATGCATTTATGTCATGGCACTTAAAATGGAATTGTTGCTAATGTTAATATAATTTTCTAGCATTCAACATGTCTGATAATGTCTTAATGTATGTGAGGTTACATTTTTAGGGTCTGTTCTCTAAAAATGAACAGACACTTACTTGCTCTTATTTTCGTGTAGACTCCTTTCCATGGCTGTATTCAGAAAACTTTTGAATACATGGCCAACACGAGCACAAAGTCTACACAGTTGCTTTACAGCTTGTTGAATCGCTTAGCTGTGCTGATTTGCTTCATTAGCATACAGTTCAGCTACTTATACTGTAATTTGTATGCCATGGATGTTTCCATGTTTGCTTGTGAGTGCATGCTACTACACAGAGTTTACTGAATCTAAAACCCTTTGCGACTATGTGCGCATCACTGTGTAATGTGCACACAGTCAAAAATGATGTGTTATTAACAGAGGCCATGAGAGGGACAGAGCTACACTTTGAGTAAAAATCATGGAAATCCCTGAATATCAGGGACATCTGTGAGGTATGCTTTGGTATGTAACAATAAATTCTATTTAGACATTGCCTACCCTCCTACATTATGATGTATGATGCACTGGTGATGAATAGGAAGCCCTGTATATGTGTCTGTTAAGTGCAGCCATGCATTCTATTGTAATGTCTGAGACTCTGAGATATGAAATGTTGCTGTTGTGCATTATTGCTATGACCAGTGTGCTGACATACTATCAAGCTTGCATGTTTTGGTTTACAAATGCACAGCACACAGTGCACTTTGGACTGTAGTTTACACATCATGTAATGTGGAAGCCTTGCTCCATGTTTTCACTCCTTTCATGCACGTTCATACCTTTGAGTTGTTTAACTGCAGCTACTCCATGCAATCATAACCAAGATGGATTAGCTAGGCAGGTAAGTTTTTCAAAAGATTCAAAGTAAACTTTATTGTCATTTAGGACTACACATGTGTAAACCTAAATGAAATTATGAGTATAAGCTCACCTTGACAGTACAGAAGAAGTATAGGATACAACAAATACAACATTAAGACATATCAAGTAAAGGAATTAGAGACTAATGACTATGCCACAAAAACATAAGAAACAAAATTCCCTCTATGTAGTCATATAAATACTGTACAGTAGCAGCATGACAGCTAAGATTGCTTACTGCACATGAATTAAAATTGTCACTCTTTATGTAGTATTACATAAATCAAGCAGCAGGCAATTGCACTTGAATGAACCATTGGGAAAAGTTGTTAATGAATCTGGAGGTCCTACAGCGAATACTGCAGTACCTCCTGCCAGATGACAGTTGTATAAACCAGCCATGTGCAGGGTGTGAGTGGTAATTAAGTATTTTGTGGGCTCTTTTAAGGCTCCTTGCTGTAAAAGCTCTTGAATTGATGGTAGACTGGTGCCCATGATTTTCTCAGTAGCTCTCACCTCTCTCTGTAACTTCTTCCTTTCAGCTACTGTACAGTTCCCAAACCAAATAGTGAAGCTACAGGTGAGAATGCTCTCAATAGCTCCTCTGTAGAAGGTGAAGAAAACAATAAGTAGAAGCTGTTCTCTTTTGAGCCTTCTCAGAAAGTGGAGACATTGATGGGCCTTTTTGACCAACTGACCAGTATTCATAGTCCGAGAGAGATCCTCTGATATGTGTACTCCTAGAAATTTTGTAGTTTTATCCATTTCCACCTTTTCACCATTAATCATAAGTGATGAGTTGACCTTTTCCTGAAGTTAATGATGATTTCCTTTGTTTTATTGACGTTCAGGTCTTGGTTGTTTCTCACTCACCAGTCGATCAGAGAGTTGACCTTGTCTCTGTGTGCTCTTTCATCCTCTCCTTTGATAAGGCCCATGACCATGGTGTCATCTGCAAACTTGATGATATGATTGGAGCTATGTATATGCAACAGTCATGGGTAAGGATGGTAAACAGCAGTGGGCTGAATACACTTCCCTGAGGAACACCAGTGTTGAGAATTATGCATCCCGAGGTGTTATTTCCTACATATGTCCTCTGTGTTCTGTTAATCAAGAAGTCGAAGATCCAGTTACAAAGGTGCTTGTTAATTCATAGGTTGACTAGCTTATCAATAAGTTGCATCGGAACCACAGTATTAAATGCCAAACTGAAGTCTATGAACAACAGTCTGATATAGTTGTTCTTTCCCTGCATATGGTCAAGTGAGAGGTGCAATGTCACAAATGTGGCATCAGCTGTAGACCTGTTTGCCTGATAAGTGAACTGCAGAGGGTCAAAGGTTGATGGTAGAATTGCTGATAGGTGCTTTTTAGCAATCCTGTCAAAACATTTAATGACATTAGAAGTTAAAGTAACCAGTCTGTAGTCATTCAGGCAAGGCTATAGGTGTCAAGGTTGTAGTGCAAGCATAATGGAGAGTCTTAAGTTTGAATCTCATGTCCTCTAATATGTGTTCAGTACTCTTCCACTGTGTAAAGTATTGAGTATTACCCAGCAATAAATGAGTAGGCAGAATCTGTAATGGTATTCCATGTCAAGGCTAGAGAAAATGTGCTGCTCATTTTATTTCACTGTTATGTTATACATAACTCTCATCATGTACTAACTGACCTTTCACAACCTGTTTGGCATTCATACATGCTTTGTAGGTGACAAGGATTGCACCAGAAATTAGGCACTGTACATCGAGTGGATGCATAGCCTGGAGGAGCAGCAGAGGGAAAGAGGTATATGGTAGACATTTCCGCATTATTTTACCTATAATAGATCATAACATTGTTAGGGGAGTGGTTTGGCTTACAGTTTCATGCATGCTAATATTAGTGAAAGACTGCCCATCATGCATCTGCAAGGTAACTGCAACAGTTATATGTTTCCAGTGCTTACCAGTATACATTTAATTAAAAAGGTTACATTTGACTTAGGAGTAGGACATGTTTGCCAAGGGTAATGTTTTTGGTTGTACGTTACAACCTAGATGACAGACAGTTCTGTGTAA
Organism: Protopterus annectens; assembly: GCF_019279795.1. Taxonomy (NCBI): domain Eukaryota; kingdom Metazoa; phylum Chordata; order Ceratodontiformes; family Protopteridae; genus Protopterus; species Protopterus annectens. The sequence goes on along the minus strand of NC_056731.1, from coordinate 450,151,843 downwards.
CTGTCGCTGTGCCTTTGTCTATAATGTTTCATATATAAGTTAATTATGCTGTACTGTTGTGCGTACAGCAGCTTGTGGCAAACTTGTAGGTCTTGCAGTGGTCTTGACTGTAATGTTGTACACAGACTGCCTGTTCTCATACTGAATGGGTGTCTGCTGTCTCAGCACTTGAACTGCTGTTTGTGGATTATGTCTGATATGTGTTTGAGTTCAACATGGCTTGTTCGTCTCTACAAGACTGGTGATGCTTGTTTAAATACACTTGTATCCCGTGTTCAGGAATTGTGCATAAAGCCACGCACGTTCTTCATTTTTGTCAGCCTGTTACATACTCACTGATCTTCATTACAGTGTTTTCATTTTGCAGATACATACATATGGATCCCTACAAATGTATGTAGTACAGTGATACATTAGTTCATGGACACCTACGGGTTTGTATGTAACATGCTGTCAGTGTGGTTATGATTGCCCAGTTGATTTGCATTCCATCTATTTGATGTAGTTGTGTCAGCCAGTGACCATGTTGTATTGCTTATTTCATTTGCATATATCTTTTATGTTTCCCACTGATTGTTCCTCTACTACATCTTCATAACACACATAGGTTATTTGGAACTGTTAACATGGACTCATTATTTGCACAGACACCTAGGCTACAGTTGTAAGAGATTCACATATTGAAATCTCGACATAAATGTGAGAGGCACACATACAACATAGGGAGCATGGAAGTAGTGATATCCTCTCAGACAGTCTGCTTGACAATGTATTGAGATATACATCAGGTTTTACCAACTGCAGGCCACAGCTGTAATGTTATGTTGTCCATTTCTTTGTGGTCTTACAGTATAGCACTTGTTTTAGAATGCAGTCATATATCAGTGTTGTATGCCACAGTGTCATGGCATGCTTGTCTTGACACGTCATGATATATACAAGTGATGGTTATGCATATTTGTTTGCTGGGAATAATAATGATAAGGTAATGGCAGGATTTACACAGCTTAGATTTTATGTGATGGATATAGTACCCCAGACATGGACCTGTATTGATATCATCCATACATATGGATAATAGGACATTGAGAATGTGTCATGTGCATGACTGTCCACCTGCTAGCTTCACTTGTTTTTATTATACACATTATATACAGTCCTTATAGGCCATATCATCTGAGAAGTAGGTTTAAATGACACCTGGACTATATTGCGATATACCTCATGTCTCATATGCATGGATCCTGATAATAGCATACTAAATACTGTCTGTAGCATTCTTTATGTGCACATAAGTTTGTGTTTAATGACATCCATGTTTTGCACAGGGATGTGCAGACTATTGTCTTTAATGACAGTCATGTTTTGCACAGGGATGTGCAGACTGTTGTCTTTAATGGCATCCATGTTTTGCACAGGGAAGTGTGGACTGTTAGACAAGTTGTTTTCCTTGTCATTCTTTGCATTCATGCCTTACATCACATATGGTGGTAGAGTTCCTTATGGACATAACTTAATGAACTGTGTCATACTGAAGGTTTTCCACCTGTGGATTGTGTCACAGTGGGTATGTTATGTACTCATATAGTTACTGGAATGCATATTATGTGCTTTCTGTATTTTTATATCTTTCACCTTGACAGAGCATGAGATCTGTGACCACTTTCCTATCAGATGTCGGAGATGGGAACATGTGAGACCACTGTACTCAGAGTCCAAGGATGGTGACAATGATGGGGCTGATGATGACAATGAGTGCAGTCCTGCATGTGCTATCATCCCTACTATACCCCATAGGAGATGTTGACCACCACCACAGGCATACAATTTTACAATTTTTGGGACCAGATCAAGGAGGTTTTGAGTGATGTTTTTCAGACTAAGATGATGGACCTGATGAGGATTCTTTTCCAGGATATGGCACCAGCCATGCATGATTTCTTTATGGAAATGGCCTGCCAGATCATTTGTGATTTTCAGCCCCATCGGGGTGGGCCCTCAGGATCGTATGTATTGTCTGTGTGATCCACTTGTGTACTGCTCCCACCATGATGTTTGTCATATAACCAATTGAACTGTATAGACATACTTGTGCATGCATAACATATTGCTGCCATGCTTATGTGATACATGTCCAGCCATACAAAGTAGATGTCATGTGATATTTTGCAATTGGAGCATGACACACATTAACACATTAAACAAGTATTTCTCATGTCAATGTCCATGACATGCTGCACTCGAATGCATTGATCCATGTGGGCAGGTGTGCTACTCCTTACATCTGTGTGTATGTGTGTAGTCTTATGCATGTAGTGCAGCATAGTCTTGTTATGCCCAATACACTGTGGCTCTGTATGTCACACTTATGAATTTTGAAGTTACACACACTATTCTACAACCTGGTCCCCAGTAACCGACGTTATGGACCCAGACATGCAGCCTAGGATCTTACCAATATGCTCAACAATATACAAGACACATCCTTTTCATTAACTGCTTGGCTATACAAAGCCAACAATAATACTTGGTTAGCACAGGAGCTTAAGGTCCTCTTAAGTCCTGGAGATAATGCCTGGCATACAGGGAAACATAACTCCATACCAAATACATGTTTATCATACACTTGATTCTGCAACCTTACAAAATAATGAAACATATGGCACAAAGCCAACTTCTTAAATTCTAAACAAAATTTTCTAATCACTAGACCAAGGCTTTTTTTTTTTTTGGAAAGAAGTCAATTGTCTAACTGGGTGAGACACATACACCTGTTCCCCCCTCACCTTAGTTGAATTGCTTAAAGTATTCACTATACTCCCAATCATGCATCACAATAATCCTCGCTGTTCCACACAAAGCACTAACTCCCAAACCTTTTATCCATTCCTTCTATTTCAAAATAATTAAGGAAAATACCTCCTATCATGCCTCAAACAAATTCCACTAGATGTAGCAGCATATACAGAAAATATTCACCCCTGATTTATATACTACCATAGAGATTTCTCTCATTTCCACTCCTACACTTCCACAACTTGTGCCACGTATAAAACATGTCAGATATATGGAAATGATCCTTACTCAGACATTCACCTACCTCACATATCTGCCCAATCTCCATCTTACCCACCTTAGGTAAGATATTTAAAAAATTAATTTACATTCAACTAGTTGATTATGTTGAACAATACAAACTGCTAGCTCTCAAACAATACAGCTTCTGGTAGGACATAGCACTGTGACTTGAATATAGTCACTTGCAGATAAAATACTCCATAACATGGATACAAAAAAAGTACTTACAGGTGCAGTCTGTATTGACTTAATCAAAACCTTTGACTTTGTAGACCACGCCACCCTCATAACTCATATGCTAGAACTGGACATAAGTCCAGAAGCAACACTTTGGCTCTACAACTACCTCTCTAATCAGAACTTTCCAGTCAAAATCAAATCATTCATCTCACTCAAAGCTCCCTTAAGCAAATGTGTACCACAGAATTCAATAATGGACCCATTACTATTTTCTATTTTATGAACAAGCTATCCTATGACTTACTTCAACTCTCAGTCTTGCCATATGCAGATGATATGGTCCTGTTGTACTCCCTTCAAACCCTGGAATACCATCAACTTGCCCACTTCTACTCACTGTCTCTTAGAAATCTAGTTCCTAACTCATCCAAGACCAACTGTATGATCTTTGGGACAAAAATAGACTTGCTGCACCAGCTGCTTGCATATTAAAATTCTGGACACTACTTACTTTGAGAATGTGAAATCCTTTAGATGCCCAAGATTGTGGCTAGACTCATTCCTCCCCTTTTGTATACACTTTGACAAAATTAGCCAAAACTAAATTACCTTCTGTTCTGGGCCAGGAGAATATTCCACTTTATATCCTATTCTGCCAGATCATACACCAGAGATAAATGGAATTCTTATCTCACAACTGTAATATGGTCCATAACTTATAATTGCTGCCTCAAAGAGGAGGAAGAATAATAACCAAATACTTTCAAATAAAATATCTAGTTTTATCATTCGGTTCTCTGGACATGAACACTATTGACTAACAATAGAAAATAGTCAAATGTCAGACATAGGGTTGATGTCTCAGTGGTCTCTCAGTCATTTAAACTCCTATACTCTGATCCCCTTGTTCCTTTAACTGCTAAACTCTCCCCAAATATCCATCTGCAACCTCCTTTTCCTGTATTTACACATGGGATTGGGGAGTCACATCAACAGAGATCATCATCTAGAGCCAATGTTCACACCATTGGGTGACTAGCCCTGCCACTGTTGTTCTTCCATAAAACACACATACACACACACACACACACACACACACACACACACACACACACACACACACACACACACACACACACACACACACATGTGCACTCATACCTAATGATAATTTAGAGTGTCTAGTCCACCTACTATGTGTCTTTGGAATGTGGGAAGAAACAGGTGCACCTAGGAATCCCCCCATGAACATAACTCCTTGTGACTCCAAAGAGATATCTGCACAGCTTCATACCAAGTGATCTGCCCCATTCATTTATACAGTGCTGAATTTTGTACTGAGTGACCTGAAGCAACTTGAAATGGTATAATGATTCCTTAGTGCAAAGATCATAGGGTTTGAAAACCTGAACTATCCATAAAGGCTTCCAGAACCACCATTATATCCCGTTTCTTAGAGGCTATCAAGAAGTGATGTCTCCCTGGTCTATAAGGCAGTAACTGATCTAGTACTGATGAAAGTATATTCCTGGAATCCCCCATTAGGGGAGATAACACCAGACTGGGAAATATATTATGAAAGGTAAATATCAATAATATTAAAAAAGGTGAAAAATAAATTCTACATCTTCTATGATTATGGCACAAATTTCCTTTATGATCACAGGAATTCAGCTTTTAAATACCCTCAAAAATATTATTGATGTGTGTGTGTGTGTGTGTGTGTGTGTGTGTGTGTGTGTGTGTGTGTGTGTGTATATATATATATATATATATATATATATATATTACAACGCTCCAGCAATCCAAGAATCACGAACTAGTAACAAAAAAATCCTGCAGGCACTGCTCGTGACCAAGATGAAGGAAATAAAAGAAACAAAGGTAGTAGCACCACAACCAAGTTTTTTAGCGCTTTCATCCCACTTTTAATCAAAGAAACATCATAAGAAAAAAAATATATATATATATATATAATAGAAAATGTCAACATAGGGTCACAGTAATTAAGCTTTTTGAAAGCTAACAGGCCAAAAGCTTGACATCTGAACATATAAATCCATGTATCTAACATTATGGTCATAATTAGACACTAATATCAAAAGAACAAACACATTTCTCTAAACTGCAAGCTGCAAGATCCATGATTTGTTTCAGCATGAGACAGGTATAACAATTTATTAAATTTATAACATTTCCAGAAATGTTATATGATGTGGTGAATTCCATTTTATGTCTGGATAATTAAAGCCTCCACAGAAGGCAATATATATATATTATATCCTGCTATTATGTGAATTCTACCTTTAACCTGTAGGTTGAAGACCTGATTTAAAAACTTTCACTTGATTGAAACTCTGTGGTGTAATGATAATGATGCAAATCCTGGTCTCATAATTCTAAGGATGCCATCATTCAATGATATGTAGAATGCCAAAAGTAGCAGGTAAAATTATTTTCAACTATTTAATGTTTTCCTCAGATTGCAGGAAATAGCCAGATATCCTTAAAATGCTGTTCTTGGTTCTCTTGTTCAACCTCTGCCAACTTCATAGTGTCCATAAAAATATCATGCTCCCATATTATATTACCCTTTTTCATGCTGTCCTCTGCTCTGTGTGTGCATATAGCAAGCCTACTCAGCCCTTCTGCAGGCACACTCAGGCCTTCCTCCAAATTGTACTTCTTTTCTTCTGAACTTCTCTTTTCCTGACTGGCCTTCAGAATTACATATAATACACCAAATGAGATCTCACAAAAGCCCTGCAAAGCATCAGAACCACCTCTTTATTCCTCAGATCTTCTCCATGCTATACATCCCACTACTCCACTTTGCTTTACCAGTTCTTCTTACTTTGCTTCTTAGGGTTCATTTTGGCTATAGTCATTATCTCCTTTGTCTTATTTCTGACATTTGTCCCCAGTCTTTAAACCCCTCATTCTACACTTACACAAGGATTATTACTTCCAAAGTACAAAGTGAGTCTTTAAATCTTAAATCTCATTTTAAAGCATGTTTCTCCAAGCTTCTCAAATCCTTCCTCAGACTGACCTCCTGTCATGACACAAATGTCAAACAGATTTCACCATCTTTGAGGTAGACATGAGGAAGTACTTCTTTATGAAAAGGGTGATGGACCTATTAAACTAACTATCATAGGAAGTTACAAAGCACAAGATCATTGAGAGGTGTAAGGGAACATGGTCAAGTGACATTGTGTTAAAAAGACAAGAGGGTGGAGCAGCTATGGAGGATCTATTGTGCCTGATGATCTACTGTTTTGACTACATTGTATGTATGTAGCAAAAATGTTACAGAGTCTGCAATATAAAGACAGTGAATAGCAAAGCATAATACAGACTTGTGAGGAAATATGCACAAGACAGAAACTTTTAATTACTCAAGGGATGCCATAGAATCTAAATGGGCATTATATTAAAAATAAAATGTTTGAAAATGCCACATAGAGAGCTCAGAGGCACATGTGAGGAAGTATTGTTTCAAAGAATGTGTAAGATAGCAGCACCCTTCTTGAAAAGGAAACACACTCAGAAATAGTGACTGAAATCAAGAATGGCTGGAGCAGATATATCACTGTAATGGGAAAAAGATTTTGTATACGTCAGACCTGAAAGTTATGAGATAAGCAGTGGGCACGTTATCTGGCTATGTGATGTTTGTCCAACACCAAAATCTATGTTAAGGACAAGGCACAAATGAAATATATACCTAAGATGTCAAAAAAGAGAAACATAGCTTCTGAGGGACCACTATAAGCCAGATAAAAAAAGGAGTGCTTTGACCATAGCTACTCACAGGATCAGAACTATAATTGATGACCTACATGGAGTGGACCTCCAACAATTTGGTCATACATGACAACCAGTCTGTGTGATCACAGATGAGGCCAGATTCATAAAGGTTAACAAAACATTTACACTATCGGCCAGATTCAATAAAGTCTACAAGATCCAGTTACACCATGTGCTCATTGCACCAATGCACTTGCACAGTAGCATACTATTTTAGATTCAGTAAGCAGCTCTACATGGTGTGTAGAGCTGTGCAAACAAGGTAAACACCATGGCATGCTAATTACAGCATAAGCAGCTGAATTGTATAGCAATCAACCAATCCAAGATGGAAGAGCTATTCACCAAACTATAAAGCCACCGTGTAGACTCAGTGCTGGTTTCCCCTGCGAATACCTCACTAAAAGAATCACAGGCCTAAAGCAGATGCCATATGCTGACCATCTAAAAAACTCCAGCTATACTCTGTGGCATATCATCTACTCTGAGATGATCTCTGTTTAACATACAAGGCCATGTCAAACCCTGAGCTGCTGGACATGCTCCACTTAAAGAAATCCCAATCCCTCAGAGCCACATGCTCCAGGGATCTAAACCTTGTCATCACAATGAACAAAACCTGCTGAAGGGATAGGTTCCTGACCCAGAGACTCCCCATACTCTGGAATGGACTGCCCATACATGTCAAGCAGAGCACATCCTTGGCCCTCTTCAAAAGGAACCTTGATGATTGGATGGGAGATAGGAAATTCACCCCGGGATCATGTCAGTCGCCCTGCTAGACAGGGATCCAGAGAAGTAAATATTGTGGGAAGAAATATCCAGGGAATTGTTATGGCTAGGCTTGTATAGGCTCAAGGGCCGATAGCCTAGTACCAACCTATGAACCTGTGAACCTATAATACAGACACAGAAAAGAGTCTACACAGAAACAATGTTAGAGGCTGCTGTCACTTTAATTCATGTGTATGTGCAACAGGCTGAAGTCTATACTGCTGCTTCTGCTAATAGACCAAGGCCAAGAAGGAGAAAAGTTTTCAGACCCCAGGTAGCTTATCACAGTCTGCATGACATGGAAATTGTAAAGCACTACATGGTGGATAGAGACACACACTACAGGAACTCTTCAATGTCTGTCATCCTCAACTCAGACCCAGCGTAAACCGAGGGGATCCCATACCAGTGGAGACAAAGGTATGTGAAGAACTTGGAATTTTATGTACCGGAACCTTTCAAAGACTAACAGGGGACATGCTGGGTATCACAGGCATCAGCATTCAGGATTCTCCATCAATTCCTGAATGTTATGCTCCACCATACCAGTGACCACATATATTTTCCCCGTACTCCTGAGGACAGAGCCACAAATATGCAGGAGCTCTACCTAGAGCACACTACCCTGAAGTACTGGGTGCCATAGATTGCACACATATAGAAATTAAGGCACCACCTGGGGAACAGGGAAGGCTCTATATAAATAGAAAGGGCTTCCCCTCTATTAACTGCCAAGTCATGTGTAATGCCAAAGGAATTATCTTGAATGTGTATGCTGGCAACCCAGGCAATTACCATGACTCACATATCTGGCACACCTCCCAAATCTATCAGATGTTCACTAGGAGGGATATCCCATACAGTCATTTACTTGGGGATGCAAGCTATGTACTGAAACCGTGGATGATGACACCCATCAGAAATGCACACACACCCACTGAAGAATCCCTTAATGAGGCACATGCTCAAACAAGCAATATCATAGAGTATGTGTTTGGGCTGCTGAAGTCACAGTTCTGGTGCCTAGATACATCTGGGGTACCCTGCAGTACAATCTGCATACATATACTGAAATATTCACCGTGTGTGCCATGCTACACAACATCATCCTGAGAAAACAGCTTCAGCAGGATGAATAAGGTGAAGGGGGACACATACCACTACCAATGGCAAGGTCACCACAGCCACACACAGGTGAGGAGTCAGAGGGGGAACCAGCAGCTGCTGTGGGTGTAAGCAGATGTAGGCATGCTCAACATGCCCTCATACTGGCTAAGTGGCAATGCACAGCACATACACTCACCACCTATGGCTCTAAAACCTTCCTTCTATTCACATACATATAGCAACACTGATGCTAGGCAATGCTCACAACCTTTAACTACCTATGTAATGGCTGTATACTCCTAGCATCAGACAGAGTCAGCCTTGAACTAAAACTTTTACAACTATTGAATTTACAAAGTAAGTGCTGAACCTGGAGTGTATTGTTTAAGATTATGAATAAATGACATATCCTTGCATGTTGTTACTCAGTATTGTAAGCAAGTAAAAGGTGGGTGATTTGTACAGGAATGACTTTAACATGATAGCAGAGACTTATGTGAATGCATGTGTCAAAGATTCACACAGTCATACCTGTCAAAAGTACTGATGGTCACCAAATGTCCTCAGTTTAGTACCATACTTTTGTACTGGGAAATCATTAAAGAGAGAAGTTAGAAAATAATGATACACATTTCAGTTTCAAGCTTCACAACCCTTACAAGATGATTAACAATACTTATGCAAAAAATGTTTGATTCTATCAACTGTTTAACTTTCTAAGACCAATATAAGTCAAAGGTACAATTACCAAATTAACATCACAAATGCAGATATACTAAGCACTAAGTCAGTTATGCATCTTGAGGATCAGACACAAACATTATGTATCCCTGAATCCAAAAGATAGAAAACAAGGATATGGCACAGTTATCATCACTTGCACAGGGTGCTCTGGGGGGCAGGAAGCCTAGGCTGACACAAAAGGTCGGTGAGTGTGTGTGAGTAAGAAGAAGAAGAAGAAGAAGCAGGCAGACATTTGGATAAAGTAACAACTGGGGAGTGAGACAAAATGACCTTTAAGCTTCATGGCTGAACCATGTAACTGTTCTGTGTGTGTCTGTATGGGTACTCCAGGTGAAATTAGTGTGTGAGTGTCTGCATGAACACAGCCAAGCTCTGTGCTAGGTCTACATCTTGGTATGTTGGGCAGGTGTGAGCTGTGCATGGTAGAGGTGGTAGTTCATCATTGTTGTACCCAACCATGAGACCTGGCTCTGCCAGGAGTTACACAAACGAAACAAACTGCAGCAGAATTCAGCGTTTTAATGATAAAACCTTATAAAGCCAACAACTGCCTGCAATTTAATAATACTCTGTTAAAAAACTGTTAAAAATACAAAGGATAAGCACTTTCGTTTGCAGTATATAACATTCAAACTTCTTCAGATCCATTTTAAAATCACAATGTGAAGGTGCTTTTATAAGTTCTGTCACATGACTGCACTCTTAAAGAGAACTTGCCTTTAAAACTATAAACAGTTTAACCATGCAAAACATTTTGAAAATCATCTTTTACTGCAGTTGGCATGCAACTTTAAAATGCTTGCTATAGACATTACATTATTTAAACCTGGATACATAGTAGCATTAAGGTAAATTTACCAACGCAATTTTTTTGTTGTAAAACAGTTTGCCACATCCCACCTTTTAAATCAGCATGCAACTTATCCAATATTATGAACTGAAAGGTGTTATCTGTATATTAGGAAATGTGCTTATTAAAGCATTAGATATTTTTGTTGTTTTTATGTCAAAAAGATGTTCATATATTCTTGATCTCAGATGGCGTTCAGTCTTCTCAATATGTAAGCTTCACATAATTTACAAATAGCAGCATATAGCACACTTTTTGTCTTGACAGTCATAAGTGCCATTTTACTATTATATTCTTATTATGCATTTTACATCTTGGATGTCAGCATTATATAAGGGCACTGTGGCTGGGCTCCACATTTATGCATGTGTCCTTCATTCTGTGAAATATCTTTTGGTATATTCTCTAATATTTGTTTAAGATGCCTATCTTTTTTATACGCAACTTTGGGACGGGCACCCAAAATATTGTAAATGTCTTGATCTTGTCTAAATATTGATCAATTCTTATTTATTATATGGTTTATTGCCATACTATCATTGTTATATGTTGTAACAAAATAATGACCACTTTGTGTATGTTCATCAAAATCTGTTATATTAGTAGATCTCATTAAGTGCATTTCATGGCCATCTATTGCTCATTGAACTTCATCACAATTCGCTACTTGATTTAATAATAAGGGCTGGAAAATGCCTTTCCTTCTCTTACGTGTCACTTCTGCCAGGAGTTACACTGGAACATCCATGCCCATGGTCAGATGCACTGCTGCTACCTGAATGTGACTGATGTCTGCTGGATGAGCGTCCCTCACAAGGATGCCTAGGACCATGACCCCATGGCCTGGCACATCTGAGTGTGGACAGCTCAAACACTGATGGAGCATTGGAAGTAGTGCCACTATGGGAGCGTGATCAGGCATGGCCATGTCAGCTAACAGTAGATGATGTGGCTGACCTATGCCCATGAGGCTGCTGTCCCCCTCTCAGCAGATGTTCCATCACAGACATCACCTGGTCCAACATGTCATTCATCCAATCCAGTGAATCAGCAACATGGCGGAGGCAGTCACACATGTCAACCTGTGCTACATCTACAACCCTAAGTATTTCTCTGGAGGACCTATGGGAACATGCCTGTGCCACCATGATGTTCCTAAACTTATGTGAAGTGGCACAGGATGACACAGCTAGATAAGATGGAGGATGCACAGCAGGCCTCCGCTGAGCACTCCTAACAACCCTCCTGCATGGCACCTCACCCACACTTTGTCTATGGCCAGAGTCATCAGGCACTGAAGCCATAACCACACTTCCCTGATCAAGTGTCTCACCCGCCACCTGTCCAATATCTGAGGGCTCACTGGAATGGGTTGGAGTAGGGTTACTGGCTGTGTCCACTGGAATTACAGGGGATGTCTGAATTTCAACCTCAGTGTCAGATTCAACTTCTGCACCCCACCCTGACTGTGCTTCTGTTTGGCTGCCATCATCATCAGAGTCTGCTGATACTCTGATATCAGGTGGTAAGAGTCCTACACTTCCACCGTCAGGGTCACCTGTGATAATAAGCAACAATCACAGGAAAAAAAATAATAGCTATACTACTATAGTCAAATGTATGCTAACAAAGAAACAGTGATGCCACTACTACAGACAGAACAGCAATATGCACCCCCATCACACATATGGATAAAATGTATATATTTCTTTGAACTGCTCATAGCCACTGACAAAGAACATATTTGGCTTACCATGTGCCATACCTCTCAACTGTACAGATTTTCATAGAATGTCAGATTTTTGCCTCATATTTTTGGTCTGTTTTTCATAAAATTGTGGTTTTCTGGCAAATTAGTGGCAAATCATTAAAGACTGATGTTAGAAAAAATGACAGAGATTTAAGTTTCAGACTTTATACACTTCAAAGTTTGTAAGAGCAATATTTAAAATGTGTGCCTATTTTTGGGCCTTTGTCCCACTTTTATTTATGACTTTGTCCAGATTTATTGCTTAAACAGGTTGAGAGGTACGCCATGTACAGATGATGCTATGCTTCCAATGGACGATGGTCCTGGAAGAAGTTAAGCAAAAGTTAAGGACAACATCATCACAATTAACAGTAGCACTGGGGGTTAAAACTTTATGCCCTTTATATCTCCATTAACTATACTTTCAACAAGAACTTGGATGACAAGTGCAACCTAAGCCCATGTGTTATCAATCAGAACGTGTTGTTAACTGTAGCAACCTACAATTCTCTCACACACACACACACACAAACCAATTTATTGTTAAACAGAACTAATGTATTGCTGTAAATATTTTGCTATACAGGAGTATTTAACAATTGAGATAAATAAGCCTACCTGGAAGCTCCTCCTGGGATGTAATTGCTGTCCATGAAGCATGCTGTTCTGCACTTTCCTGGGAGCAGTCTGGATTCCTGAGAGTGGACAGGAACTCTTCATTTGTTGTTAGTGGTGGCTCTGTAGCAGCCCACCCCCAGTACCCATATGATCATGGGCCATTGCAGCTGCTCATGTCAGTAGTCCTATGGTGCACCTGATCATATTTCCTGCTGTGGCCTCCCACTGCATTCACACTAGCAACTATCTGTTGCCAGATTTGCATCATGCCTGACATATCTTCATGTCTCCTCTCAGGCAGAAATGCATTATGTCACCTAAAAGCTTCCACAATGACCTGATTGTCAGGATCACTGACAGGTGTTTTTTGGGGATTGAGATGACTGGGTGCCATAGTCCTAGGTGACCTAAAACACAACAAAAGGATAATGCACATAAGTATTACATAACTAAAAAAAATCCATGTTTCCAGATAAAACAGAAAAGGTAGCATTTCACTATTACCCACTGGAGAAACATAAAATAATCAAGATATTGAAATATGAAAAACAGGAATTGTGTGGTTGCAACATATTACATTCACACACAAAGCAAGGCTGGATGCAAAACAAGGAGAGTAACAGCAGCAACATATCTTTATTTGTGCCAAAACAGAAATTCAACTTTGCTCCCCCACCCTCAAAAGAACAAGAAAATTACATATTTTGCTAACAAACCATCAGCTAAAAGTGCTATCAAATGAACTGCCTCTGAAATATGTCTACAGATTTAACACAGAGCATTCCCTTTTAAGCTGCTGTCAATCATGTATACCTGTGAAATGCCCTGACAAATATGTCCATGCTATCAGTATACTTCTAAATAATGCAGACAGATAAAAGTAGCATTTGCTAATGAATATATATATATATATATATATATATATATATATATATATATATATATATAAAATATATATATATAATATATATATATATATATATATATATATATATATATATATATATATATAGATATATATATAGTAACTTAATGTTTTAATCACATTTTAGCTTGTGTAGTACGTAGATGAAAAATGCAAACATATCTTCTCAAGGTCAGTAGTTTTCTGTGTAGATAAATCACAAAATAATTGTCTCTTCTGTGTCCTCCACATAAACAAGTCCTCTCACCTTCATATACCCTAGCTACATGGTTGCCTTTTTATGGTGTAGCTTTAGGGTTGTGAGCACAGTGAAGATGCAAATCAGGTGTGAACTCATTAGAATTGCTGATTCCCAAACACTTGGCTCCATGTAGCGGATGTAAACATAGTGCAGGCACTCCCTCAGTGTTTGTTGTTAATGGATTGCGAATTTGAATGATTACTAGTAGGGAGAAGGAAAACACAACAGCAATGCAGACTGGCCTACCTCCAGTAGTTGTGTCAACCAGGTTAGACTTACAAAGTAATTGTATCAAGGTTTTAAATATAAGTAAGCAGCACACATTTCACAGTTTCTGTTCATAACATCCAACATCCCCTCCATTTGTTGACAACTGTATATTATTGCCATTTAATATCCTCACACAGTTTAAGGACAATGATACAGGATGCCTTACATGTCTCAGATTACTGGCCAGATAAGAGAAGAATGAGCAACAAACACAGAGAGGTAAGACAAAGCTGCATTTTTGCAAGCAATAGTCATAAATGGTTGTGTGATGATTCAGTGCACTACACCCAAAAATAACATGTACAAATAACTGTTATTTTGTTTGTTAGTAGCCTGGATGATGTTGCAGTTGATTATATGCAGAATTATTTCACTCCCTTGCTGCAAAGCCATTTGTGTGGCAAAGCAGGATAAGGCACACTTACTATGTTCTGAAGGAGAACCATAATGAATGTTTTAGAGAGGTAAGTTCATGTAAGGCAGTACATTCTGAGCTAGTTAATTAGGGAAGAGCACAATGTTTTAAAGAAAGGGCTTTCCTTTGAACCATCTATAAGTTTGAGTATAACTGATGTACTCATTGATTTGAAGTTTTTTTTTACCAGGAATACTTCACTTAGATTACTCTATGATAACAACAGCACACAATCCAGTGTGGATTTTAGGAAACCTAGCCAATTTATACTAGTACATCCCTCTTTATTTGATGCTTTTTACAAAATTTGTGAACATGATATATGTGATGTGTTAATGAAAAAGTATGCTAATAAGTTCTATAATCTGACCAGCCCAGAATGGACAGCCTTACATGAACTTACATCTCTAGAACATATTCAATACAACCAGCAGATAAAGGGGTAGCTGTGGTTGTTATGGATACCACTAAGTACTTGGATGGTATGAACTTGATGCTTAATGAGCCACTTAACTACAATAAGTGTGATCAAACAGGTGTATACAATTTTATAAATAATGTACACTCTGAAATACATAAACTATTAATGCAAGGTACCATTGCCTAAAGTGCATAAGTACCTGTTCGATCCACCGTTGTCTCCTATTGTGCCTGGACAGGTTTGGGCCACTGAACCATTGTTTATCTATGTTGAAAAGATGTCCTTGATACTGTAAAAACCACACTAAAAGGCATCAAGCATTTTCTTTCAAGACTATATGGTTGGTCTAGTTTGAACACTGTAGACATGTCTAGCCTTACAACTTTAGATGTAACTTCATTATCTATAGTAATTACAAACAATATAGGGATTGATTTTGTAAGACTCTGTCTAAATATTCATTATACAATACAGACAAAATATATCTTTTATGTGCACTGCTCAAAGTTATTTTAGAGAATAAAGTCTTTATTTTCAATGACCAGTATTTTCTTCAGAAGGTTGGTGTTGCAATGGGAACCATGTGTACCAACAGTTATGCCAACATGGTGCTGGCATACTGGGAACATCTATACATCTTTGATAAAAGTAACTTCTTTCTTAAATATTTCTTTTATGCACGCTTTGTGTGTGATATCTTTTTGATCTGGTCAGGACCAGATGATTTGTTACATAAGTTTATATCTTATTAGAATCACACAACAGCATTTTTGAAATTTACACCATCTTTTTCTAAAACAAGTGCTGACTTTTTAGATGTATGTGTATTTTTAAGTGATAATAGTTTGAGTACCAAACTTTATAAGAAAGAATGTAATGTGTTACATCAAAGCAGCATGCACCCAAAACATGTTCATTGAAATGTATTGAAAGGGCAGTTTTATAGGCATGCATGCCTTAATGCTAGTTTGGTATAATGAAAGTATCTTTTGAGAGCCTCAGAAATTATTTTTTAAGGAGGGGATATAACGAGTATGAGATTAGTACAGTCTGTAATGAAGTCATTCAACAAAGAGGTGAGACCATATTTTTCTGTGCGAACTTATGATGAAACACTTGCTAGTTTCCATGATAGTGCTAATGGAAGGAAACTCAGAATGAGTTTCACATGCTCTGATGATGTTTATATGGTATGTGAAGTGATAAAAAGAAATTGGCATTTTCTAATGTCTGATATGAGGTATAAGAATATATTGAGTGACTCACCACACTTCTGTTATAAAAATAATAGATCTTTGAAGAAGATTTTATGTTATAAATCTCTTAATAAAAAGAAAAATTTGTTGAATAGACAGGGTACATATTCTTGTAAAACCTGTAATCTTTGCAATTACATACATAGCAGCACTACATATATTCACCTGACCACAAGACACACTTACAGTTTTCACTATTATGCTGACTGCAAAAGCAGTGATCTTGTTTACTTAGCTTTCTGTACACTTTGCAACAGTTATTATGTGGGCGAAACTAACAGATGCTTGAAAAATCGGATATGTGAACACCTGTATGAGATAAGGAACAGGAGAGTAGGAATGCTTTGTTACCTTCCAATTTTCAATATATTTTTCTGAGTGTCAGATTAACCTTCCAATTTCAAATATGTTTTTCCTCGATGCATGATACTGCTGCTCTCCACTTAACATCACTCAAATGTGGTTGGCATAGTTGCTCAGGTTTGTGCACTACCTGTAAGCTCGATAACAGGAACTGGCAGGAAATCATTAGTTGCCATTGCTCTAGTTCTGGTGTAAGACATGTCTGGAGTTACAATAGAAGGTGCCCAGTTTAGGGCACAGAGGTGGGGTGTTCAGGAGTCCAGGATATTTAATGGACTCCTGGTAAAGCTCCACAGCCAAAGGCTTCTGCAGGGGGACTAGTCTGGTTCCCAGTACAAGTCTGAGGCTTGGAGTAGTCTCGTTCAGGATGTATCCAGTGCTACTAGCATCCCACACACTGGAGAACAGTGCAGGCATCATTTTAATGACCTACAGAGATGTAAGAGGGATACCCTCAAGCAGTGGTTGACTCAGTTTCAAACTGGTGACAACCCACAGCTGTGTAAGTATGTTTATAAGAGAGTATTTGTAATACATATAAGCTAGATATTGGCAAGACTGGTATGCATAAAGCTCTTCTGTTTTTCTCTGTTCTTTCCACCGATAATGCCAAAATAGAGTTTAATCATTGGGCTCATGCTGATCGAATGGACAGACTGAGGGATGCAAGTGGTATGTATGCAACACAAGAGAAGTATTATTATAGCTTTAAAAGCTAAAGATAGAATTTTGAGGTTTTTATACAGTTGTAACAAATTGAGCATGCATATCATAACTGTAAAAGCAAGTATGCATGCATTAGTCTATAGCACAAACCAGCTTTAGAAGTCAATTATAAGACTGTAGTCAGAGGTTGTGGGTTCAAATGCCATAACTAACAAATATACAGTACTGCATTTTTTTAATAATAGACTGCGGTGGTGGTGCTGCGGTAGTGTTGTCGCCTCACAGTAAGACGTCGTCCTGTTCGATTCTCAGCTAAAGCATCTTCTGTGTGGAGATATGCGTGAATGGGCGTACCTTCATTGATGGCTGTGCGTCAGAGCTGGCAACTTGGCATGTAAAAATCTACTGCCAGTCATTAGCAGACCGGAGTTCCGCTGTGGCGACCCCTAACCGGAAAAAGCCAAAAGATACAACAACATAAATTTAAACCCTATACAAGTGGCATAAATGGCCTGCTATTCACTGTAATCTGTATAACTGGACAAAGAATATGTGCAATATATATGCACATTTCAATGATTACTTTCAGCAATCTGCAGTTATAGTGTGTAGTTTTTAGGACATATACTTAAATGTAATACTTCAGATAAACTATTTGTTACTACATTGTATGTCACATATGATGGCACTAATTTTATCTCTTTTTTACTCTCATCCCCAACCATTATCTCTTTTTTATTTTCTATGTGCCATCAAAATGTCTCCATTTCATTCATCTGTAACAAATCACTAAAAGCTTCACAGCACAGTGAGGTAGACTAGCACCAGTGCATCAACCCACCCCAGCTCCACCAGCCCCAACACCGATGCTCAGTACATCTGAGACCCAACCTGGCCGCACTGCCTCTGCTGCTCCTGCACTAGCTGCACCCTCAGGTAGTACTGCTCCAGTAGCTGGTGCTGTGGTAGCCTCTGGTAGTAGTGTTGGTGGGGAGGACTTCATCATCCACCGGGAGATACCAGGGTTGGTGTGTAGTGTTGTGCACCACACCACTGGTGTACACCTATGCTGGATGGAGAGGCTGCTTTCCCTCATGGTACTTTTGAGGAGAAGACATCAGACATTCCAGCTGCCAGTAAAGTAAGGGGACAGTGAGGACAGTCCAGTGGGTAAGTATTAGATTCTCACTGTCTCCATGTTTGACAGGCATGAGTTTGGGTTGTCCCCTCCTTCACCCTAATCATGGTGTCTCCAAACCCTTTGTCTCCCTCACCATCCCTGTGTCTTGTCTTGTTTGCATTTGCTTCCTCATCTACCAAACTTACCTGGTCCAGAAATACCAATGTCCCTTACCCAACATTCCTCTCTTACTGAATTAACAAAAAAAAAAAAAAAACTGGGCACCTGTCCCACAAAAAAGTATAATCCCATACATAGCTCTTGCTTTTTATATACATGTCTTCTTGACACACTTGACTTGGTCCAATTGGCTATACAACATGATTACATTGTTGTCACTCCTCTCTCTGGAGGTGACAGTCCAAATTCAGCTAATAATCTGCACATATTTTCATTTACACTGTTGAAGAAATGGATAGCTGTGGTTCTTTCCTACCTCCCTCCTACACATTCCTGTATTTCTTTCCCTTTGTTCTTTGTACTGCTTGCTCCAAATTTCACCATTTTTCTATCTACCCCATTTTAGCACCTATAATCTCGTTAAAAATAGAATCACACACAACACTCATAAGTACCGGAAAAAGCAATGGATCCCTTCATTTTCTGGCCTCTGTGTTTACATGGAATTTGGTATCATGCACCAATGTTAAGCAATAGTGAGTGGCTCTGCAATGCTGTGGTTACCTCTGCACAATGCTGCTTAACCCTGCTACACTACATCAACACACAGTAGCACATGCTGAATGTACTATAAAGAAAAATGCCATTGCATTATTATTGTTTATTTAAAAGTAATAGATACACCTGGATTCAAACCCAGTATCATCTGGGTTGAAAAGAAATGTTTCAATGCATTTTCACCTGCTGCCACTGAGTCAGCTGAGTTTCATACACTCAGTACTAACTCTCCTAATTTTAGCAATGAGCCTCGCGTTTGCGTACTGCTTAACTAAACGTAAACAAGGAAAGTAATGGAAATGTGTATCTCTTATGCACAAACACTTTGCCTACCATCGCACAAACCCACTGCTCACTGTTGCACTATGCAAAGTAAATATTAGCATGCACTAGTGCTGTTTAATGTCCATCTATTCTTCATGCCATGAAACTACATATGAAAACAACAATCTGAAAGCCCTATATAGCAATATGTCACATATTTACAATGCAGCCATGTGTTACCTGCCCCCCATGCACTGCAACCCTGGTCTCTCACTCTTCTTCTTCTTCTCTTTTGGCTGTTCCAGTTAGAGGTCACCACAGCAGATCATCTGTTTCCATTTCTTCCTGTCCTCTGCATCTTGCTCTGTCACACCAACCACCTGCATGTCATCTCTCACCACATCCATAAACCTAATCTTAGGCCTTCCTCTTTTCCTCTTACCTGGCAGCTCCATCCTTAACATCCTTTTCCCAATATACCCAGCATCCATCCTCAGCACATGTCCAAACCAGCACAATCTCACCTCTATGGCTTTGTCTCCAAACTGCCCAACCTGAGCTGACCCTCTAATATACTGATTCCTAATCCTGTCCATCCTCATCACACCCAGTGCAAATCTTAACATCTTTAACTCTGCCACATCCAGCTCTGACTCTTTTTGTCAATGCCACCATCTTCAACCTATATAACATAGCTGGTCACACTACCCTGTTGTAGACCTTCCCTTTCACTCTTACTGGTACCCATCTGTCACAAATCACTCCTGACACTCTTCTCCCCCCATTCCACCCTGCCTGTACTGTCTTCTTCACCTCCCTTCCACACTCACTGTTGATCCCAAGTACTTAAACTCATCCACCTTCACCAACTCTACTCCCTGCATCCTCACCATTCCTCTATCCTCCCTGGTCTCTCAGTATTTGTTCAAAATTATATCAGCTACACTATATAAATTAATAACAAATGATAGGTGATATCCAATGCACATCAATCTGGTAACATGCATAACTAGAACTATCTTCACTGTTGAACATGCCTACACATCCATCAACTGACCCTGGGAACTATCAGCCCATAAGCCTAACCAGCCTTATCTGCAATGCTGTGGAAAGAATCATCAGGGGCTTTATCCACAAGGACAAAGAGAAACTCTCCCATCTGGGGAGTAACCCATACATTACTAGATGGGTAGCCAACTGGCTCACTGACAGAATGCACACTGTCAAAGTTGGAGAGTCCACCTTCACCAGTAGACTAGTTTCCAGTGGAGTACTACAAGGCTCTGTGCTGGGCCCTCTACTGTTTGGAATCTATTTCTCTGAAGTCCAGGTAAAGATAGATGGCCTATGGCTTACCAAGTTTGCAGATGACTGTAAACTGGGCTCAATCATAGAGTCCTAGTGAGGTTAACATATTATGGAAAGGGCTGACACAGACAAATGATTGGTGTCAAACACATGGACTGTAACGTAATGCAAAAAAGTGCCTCATTGTCCCTGTTGGCAAAGAAGTAGCCCCTACTAATTATAATATAGCTAGCATCACTCTAAGCCCAAACTCAGAGGTGTGAGACTTGGGAACACAAGTTGATATCAATCTAAACTTTTATCACCATGTGTCCATAGTGGTAAGAAAAGCATTCTACATCGTGCATCTCATAAATAAGGGCATTGCATCCAAGACCAGGGAGGTAATAGCTCCCCTGTACTTGACCCTTATCAGACCACTAATTGAGTACAATGCTCCCTTCTGTATGTACCTCATCAGACACCTGCAGCAACTGGAGAGACCACAGAGGTTTCTGACCAAGATAATCCAGGGCCTCCAAAACATGACATACATGGAAAAACTGAAATCCCTGTCATTGTACACAGTATCATACAGGCTGCTGACAGGTAACCTGTGCCTGGCCTACAGAGCAGTCTCAGACCCTGCCCTAATAGAAATGATGCACATCCACAAATCAAATGGGATTCATAGGTTCATAGGTTCATAGGTTGGTACTAGGCTATTGGCCCTAGGGCCTATACAAGCCTAGCCATAACAATTCCCTGGCTATTTCTTCCCACAGTATTTACTTTTCTGGACCCCTGTCTAGCAGGGTGACTGACATGATCCTGGGGTGAATTTCCTATCTCCCATCCAATCATCAAGGTTCCTTTTGAAGAGGCCCAAAGAGGCACTCTGCTTGACATATATGGGCAGTCTATTCCAGAGTCTGGGGAGACTCTGGGTCAGAAACCTATCCCTCCAGCATGTTTTGTTCATTGTGATGACAAGGTTTAGATCCCTGGAGTGTGTGTCTCTGACAGATTGGGATTTCTTTAAGTGTAGCATGTCCAACAGCTCTATGTTTGACATGGCCTTGTATGTTAAGCCAAAATCGCCTCTGAGTAGACAATATGTGAAAGAGTATAGGTGGAGTTTTTTAAACGGTCAGCATAAGGCATCTTCTTTAGGCCTGTGATTCTTTAAGTGAGGTATTTCTGTGGCCTTTCCAGTTGTTGCAGATGTCTTGAGAGGTACATACCAAACAGGGCATTGTATTCTGTAATGGGTCTAATGAGGGATGAGTACAGTGAGGATAAGAATAATTCACTCCTACAATCTCAACCTAGTCCATGACATAAACAGGACATGCTGGAAAGACAGATCTATCTCCCAGTGATCACTGCTCCTCTGGAATGGGCTCACACTCCATGTGAAGCAGAGCTTCTCAACGACCCTATTAAAGTGCAACCTTGATAACTGGATGGGTGACTATAAATTCACCCCAGGGATGGCACCTATGGCCCTCATGGGCAGGGGCAGTCAGTGCTGATCACAAAATCACTCTGCTAACAATGACCATCTAACTATGGTCAATAAGGGTACTCAGATTTTAACACAACTAGGCATGGAAAGGCCCTAGGGCTATTAGCCTAGTAACCTCCTATGAACATATAAACCTATGCAGGCCTCCCAACATCTTCACACCAACATCCACTGCTGAATGTCAACCACTGTAAGTTGTTCTGCAACCTTGTAAAGATCAGACTTGTTGAATGGTACTTGCATAAAGTACTGAGTTCTATAGTCTGTGTACTTAGATAGGAAGGGGTGCTGTTCTCACTGCAGTCAACTGTGTGTGTGTGTGTGTGTGTGTGTGTGTGTGTGTGTGTGTGTGTGTGTGTGTGTGTGCGTGTGTGTGTGTTTGTGTGTATGTGTGTGTTTGAGTGTGTGTTTATCTAGCCAGAAGAACATAAATGTGTATCTACAGTTACTACTCCAATTCAATTGATTGACACTGTTTTGACAGTTGCACATGCCTACAAATCCATTTCATGTAGGTCAACCCAACATCTTCTCTCCAACATCCACTGCTGAATGTCAACCACTGTAAGTTGTTCTGCAACCTTGTAAAGGTCAGACTTGTTCAATGGTGCTTGCATAAAGTACTGAGTTCTATAGTCTGTGTACTTAGGTAGGGGTGCTGTTCTCACTGCAGTCAACTGTGTGTGTGTGTGTGTGTGTGTGTGTGTGTGTGTGTGTGTGTGTGTGTGTGTGTGTGTGTGTGTGTGTGTGTGTGTGTGTGTCTGAGTGTGTGTTTATCTAGCCAGAAGAACATAAGTGTGTATCTACAGTTACTACTCTAATTTAATTGATTGACACTGTTTTGACAGTTGCACATGCCTACAAATCCATTTCATGCAGGTCAACCCAACATCTTCTCTCCAACATCCACTGCTGAATGTCAACCACTGTAAGTTGTTCTGCAACCTTGTAAAGGTCAGACTTGTTCAATGGTGCTTGCATAAAGTACTGAGTTCTATAGTCTGTGTACTTAGATAGGTAGAGGTGCTGTTCTCACTGCAGTCAACTGTGTGTGTGTGTGTGTGTGTGTGTGTGTGTGTGTGTGTGTGTGTGTGTGTGTGTGTGTGTGTGTGTATGTGTGTGTGTCTGAGTGTGTGTTTATCTAGCCAGAAGAACATAAGTGTGTATCTACAGTTACTACTCTAATTTAATTGATTGACACTGTTTTGACAGTTGCACATGCCTACAAATCCATTTCATGCAGGTCAACCCAACATCTTCTCTCCAACATCCACTGCTGATGTCATCCAATATATGTTGTTCTGCAGCCTTGTAAAAGTTAGATTTGTACCATGGCACTTGCATAAAGTACCAAGCTCTGTAGTCTGTGTACTTAGACAAGTAGGAATTTTGTTCTCACCGCAGTCAAGCTAGAGAGTGTGTGTGTGTGTGTGTGTGTGTGTGTGTGTGTGTGTGTGTGTGTATGTGTGTGTGTGTGTGTGTGTGTGTGTGTGTGTGTGTGTGTGTGTGTGTGTGCGTGCATTTACTTGACATTAGAGAGAGTTTTTAACACCAGCATGTGGGGCACTGCTATTACCATATTCTCTTCGCCAGATACTGGTGATGTCATTAGCTATTTTTGATTGTGGATGTGCAATATTCCCAACAGGGCAGAGTCAGAAACTGGCCTGAAGGCTAGGCAGAACATACCTCATCCTATTTCAGTCTATCCACATAGAGCATGGCATGGTTTGTAGGCCCTGTGTTTTTTTCATGAGAAACCCCTGTGGTCTCTCTAGCTGCTGCATGTTTCTGGTGAGATAC
Organism: Protopterus annectens; assembly: GCF_019279795.1. Taxonomy (NCBI): domain Eukaryota; kingdom Metazoa; phylum Chordata; order Ceratodontiformes; family Protopteridae; genus Protopterus; species Protopterus annectens. The sequence goes on along the minus strand of NC_056731.1, from coordinate 450,127,632 downwards.
ATGCAAAAGGGAGCATTATACACTAGTAGTATTCTGATGAGGTTCAAGTACTGCTATTATATAATCCTCAGATCTGAATATGATGGCATGACTTATGATGTGCACAACATAGCTTTTACATACCTGTTATAGAAATCTTGAGATACCAGCATTACTTTAATCTTCCCTGAGCAGCATGTGTGAACAATCTTTTATGTGAATGACATGCATGGAATGTCTGGCTAAAAGGGCATCAGCCAAGATAAGATAGTGCTTATGAATAATTCTTTATCAAGGCATAATTATTAATATAAACAAATATTTATATTGAAAACAATTCCTCTAATAATCAAATGTCAGACAACAGATGCAAACTAGTTATAAGACTTCTCAGTGGTTTTTAGAATAGTTAGCTCAGCCACTGACACAGGTAAAGATAGACTGGAAAGGTCACAGCAGCCTGAAACAAGGGTCACACGCTGACACACATTGATGTATTGTAGCAGCAGCAGGAATGGCTCTTCTATTAGAAGTTGTATAAAACATGTATTAATCAGTACTTTTCTGTTTCTATCAAACATTCCTAAACTATATGCAAATAATGTAAAATACATGATTTGTAAAATGTACATATATGTCATAAATATCAAAGAATCAGGAAATGTATATTGTTCTATTTCATACATTATTTATAGAATGAATGACAGGAGCAGATGTTGTCCCTTGCATATACATGCTACAAAGCTGCAGACTTTATATGAAGTTTTTATTAAGCTTTTGTATTGTACTACTTTGTAAGTTACAAACTTTCATTAGTTCTGAATTATTCAACAACAGTGTCTTTCGGCTTTTCCCGGTTAGGGGTCACCACAGTGGAACTCCGGTCCGCTAATGATTGGTAGTTGATTTTTACGTGCCGAGTTACCAGCCCTGATGCACAACCTTCAACGAAGGTACGCCCATTAGCGCATGTCTACATGCAGAAGACACTCTAGCTGAGAATCGAACCGGACAGCGTCTTACTGTGAGGCGACAACGCTACCACAGCACCACCACCGCAAATTATTCAACAACAGTAATAATGTAAATATGAACTGCAGCTGTAACAACAATAAATAGTTTTTCTCATTAGAAATGTTGTGAAAGACAATTAAGCAGTAAGAACATATGATGATAAAGCAAAATGAGGAAAGGAATGCTGACTCTGTACTTGTCACTAAAAAGGGAAGAAACCTGTTATAGTAGTAACTTTTAAAATAGTCTGCTCACAAGCAATTTTAAATGAATGTATAACCTGATTTGGACACAGTGTATGTCTAAAGAGGCAGGGTTGTATCTTTCAAGATTGTATAAAAACCCTGTCGTCATCTGAAATCTTTGTCAGTCAGTAAACCAAACTAGCTGGTCAAGGAATAATAAAGACTGTACTGACCCTGGGATGCCTTACTTTGCTGATCATTTATTATTCTTGTTCTTCTAACTGCCTGTATTTTTTCCTCATAGGTGCAGTGTTTGTAGATATGTTTACAATACCACTGTAGGCACTTGGTGGTCAAAGTTCTGATTGTTATCTATGTGTGTTCCCAAGTCTTGCATCACTGGGTTTCAGCATAGCGGGAGTGTTGTCAATGCTGTAATTAGCAGGGAATTCCACTGTCTAGAAGGACAAAATAAAGACACATATTTTAATTTATTTGTAGACCGTGTGGCTTTGTCACCAATTATTTGTCTGTGTTAGCCCCTGCTGTAGTATGTTATCATTACTGGTGTACAATGATTGCACCCAATATGCACAAATCAGCAAATATGGTATGCCAAAGGCTGTATACTTTAGACTGAACTATTGAGAAATAGATTCCAACCAGCAAAGGGCCAAGCACAGATCCCTGGGGTATGCCAATGGTGACAGCTCTATTGGTACAGGTTGATTCACCAACTTTCACTGTATTTGTTCTGTTGGTGAGCCAATTGTTTACTCATCTAGTGACATAAGGGTTAATCCTCAGCTGGGAGAGTTTCTGAATGATACCTGCTTGGGGGGGGGTTGTGTTCAAACCCTAGGCCAGATCAAGACAGACAGTACTCACTGTCTTACCTTTATCCAGGTCTGTCACACAGAAGCAATGGGCTGTAACAACATCACAAATCACCTATAGCATGACTCAGAACATACCCCTTCCTGACATGGTTGAATACACACGTCAACATCCACACAAACTATGTTCCTGTAAAAGGGAGTACATCAACATGCATCCATCTGAGTTGAGGGGACAGCACCCGATGCATGTATGTATAATCACATCTTGACTCTCCTCATCTGTGAATTAGACCATCACGTCATCATGGACCATTTCTAAATGGACACTAACAATATTCTGGCTGTGTGCAACACACCTGTGTGAGTTGTTAATGCTTCATCCTCTCTGTTACATCTGTTAGATGTCCTCAAAGAAGCCATTGAGGGCATGCATGATGACAACACTATCATCCTTTTGAACTTGACAAGCCCAAGGTATTTGACACAAATCCACACTGAGGTATTCACTCAAAACTGTCAGATGTGGCCATAACAACCTATAACATCAAGTGAGTAGACGGCATATAAATAAGTCAATATGTATGAAGTGACCTGTATCTCATCACCAGTGATCAGGTCTGTACATCAGGGATGTCTGCTAGGCCTTTCCTGTCCATTAATTAAGTCACATATGTCATGAATGACATGCACATCCTGTGTCAAAACAGCTGTCTGAAGGACTACAGATTCATAGATTCATAGATTAGTACTAGGCTAACTGCCCTTGCAAGCCATTTTAAGCCTAGCCAAGTATCCCCTGTGAGATTCAAACTCTGTACCTTGTGTTTATAAGGCAAACACTTTAACCATTAGGCGACCCTCCCACCCACAATTGTGGGCAATCACGGACTCCAATTGTGATATTAGTATAATACACACAATATCAACACACACCAAAGATTGTTGCCACAGTCATGACAACACCTGCAATGAAACAAAAATATGGGGGGATTTGTTACGTCATGAAAACAAATGCAGAACCCAAGGATAATGTAGACATCACACTCTATAATCAGACCAATAGATATGTGACCTGTGTCCTGTGGTAGATGGTATGTGGAACATCCACCAGCATGTGACACAGTGTTGACTACTCCATTGTATGTAACACAACTACTGAGTATGTGAAGGACATCCACATCACAGGCCATAATACCTCCATAGTTCACAGCCTTCATCACATCAGTAACTGAGTATAATGCACCCTTCTTCATGTAGCTCACTACACATCTTCCAGTGATGTGTAACTGAAATATACCACCTTTGCCACAGTGAGCTGTCACACATCTTAATGGCCATCCCTAGATATACTTTTTATTGCATAAACACTACTGTCTGATGGTGAGGAACCCCCATCAGGTAGTTACACAAGATGCATGTATGATACCTGTTTGACAACATTGATGGCATGAGTAACATTCATGATGTTGTGGATTGTGATATATATATATATATATATATATATATATATATATATATATATATATATATATATATATATGCCATGCACACCAGTCAGCTAGACTGTATTGATCATAATGTCACATACAGGTATAGCAGTGTCCCTCCCAACATGTCCAACAGATGTTACAATGTCAGGACAGTGTGCATGATTACCCTCATAGATTGCTGACATGTCATAATAGTTGTACAAGTGTGTTTGTGCAGAACCATCTCTGATCACTCAGAATCATGTATGTTATGTCAGAGACATGGGATTACTGTTAGTATTATTCTGATATTTTCCATGATTGTGTTTGCAACTTTTACTGTTGTCCATGAGCCTTTACCTGTGTCACACTTGTCGGAGACCTCTGCTTAGATTGCACTCATGTTCAAGCAAATCAGTTTGCACAGCTTAACAATATGCACCATATCCCAGTTGTATATAACATTCCTGACAGATGTCCACTACATTGTTTATATAAGAATGCTTATCTCACAAAGACATCTTCCCCATTGTTATATCACCTTGTGTGACAATCACATAATACACATTTTCACTGTGCAGCCCATACTGTACCATACTGATATGAGACTGGTGTTCCTGCTACAACTGTCTTCCATTGACATACCTTCAACTGCTATACATTAGGTTGTTTCACCTGTCCTCTTTCCCTGTGTTCATTCCTACAATTCATCTGTGTGTCTCTATTCAATACACACACTTCCCCTGAGTATTTATTTTACATGGCAGTCCAGGTACCCTTACAGATAATTTACACAACTTCTGTACAGAATGCCTGGAATGGGATTTCACAATACCCTGCACCATATACACTATCCAGTACTAGGTTTGGAACATATACATAACTATATGTTAAGCCCTGATAATCCTTGTGGCATTCTATGCAATCATGCTAACCTACTATGCTCTGAGCCAGTGGTCCCCAACCACCAGGCCGTGGATAATTTGGTACTGGGTTGTACAGAACTTTTAAGGTTTTGGGAGTGAAATAAAAAAGTGAATGTGTGTATGCATGTGTTTGAGAGTGTTTTATGTTTTTGTCTGCATGCGTGAGTGAATGCATGCATGAAATCAGAATGTATGTGTGTGTTAAAGCAGAAGAGATTGTGTATGTGTGTATGAGAGAGTGAACAGTGAGATCAATCGAGCCATTATTTTACACTCACTGAGGACTTCAGTCCTTACTTATTCACCAAAAAAGTCCAGAAAACTACAAATTTTATAAGGAACAGACCAAAAATATGAGGAAAAAATCTGGACATTCTGCGAAAATCTGAAAGATCAAGAGGTATGACAGAGCCACAAATAATAGGGACAGATTTTAAGTATTGCTCTTAGAAAGTTGCTTGATTGAGAAAAAGGTTTCAGTTAAGTTTGTTACCTCTCGTCCATACCTCTCAACCTAGCACACAATAAATCTGGAAAGAGCCACAAATAATAGGGACAGATTTTAAATATCGCTCTTTTAAACTTAGAAAGTTGTTAGTTTCAGAAAAAGGTTTCTACGTACCTCTCGATCATACCTCTCAACCTCTCTCACAATAAATCTGGACAGAGTCACAAATAATAGGGACAAATGTCAAATAAAATAAAATAAAATAAAATAAAAATAATAAAAGATTTTAAATATTGCTCTTATAAACTTAAAACGTTGCTAGAATAAGGACTGAAAACCCTGCTTCCATTTCTAACATCCTGTCTTTGAGAAGCAGGGTTTTCTGCAATGACAGCAACCAAAACAAAATTATGGAGTAGACTGTTGATAAGGAACAAACGTCCGGTGTCATTGCCTCCCATCACCACTAGATGGGACCATCTCATTGCAGGATAACAAGCGCAGGGCTGCCACTGATTCTGCATGATGGTGAGTTGTATTTATCATGCACTTTATTATGCTTTATTTTTATGCGCGTGTTGGCCGGTCTGTGGAAAATTGTCTTACATAAATTGCCAGCAACAAAACCATGCTTGTTTACTTTTAAACGTGATGCATGGTATGAATATGTAATTAGCACTGCTGCTTATTGCACATCACAGTGCACACACATAAACTCCATGTACACATGTAAACTCCATGTAGGCTTCATGCAAAGCCTACACAGAGTTTACTGAATCTCAGGGCATGTGTACATTTTGAATCAACTTCTTGAATTTAAGAACAGGCCTCCATCAAAGTTTGTGCTAACTATTCACTCAAAAAGGTTACACTGAGTGTACACTTACACAAAATCATGTCATACATGTGTAACAATGACAGATTTTAGGCATCTGATTTCTGTAAAATGAGAGACTGCCCCAGAAAAGTATTTGGGAACATATGATAATGGCAAGAGGCAAAACTGTGTGGGGGATAACATTGCTTTCAAAAATACAAAAAAGTGCAAAACAAACTGATAAAATAAAATAAAATCTCAGAAAAAAGCCATTATGATCATAAAAGAGAGAGCACTTAAGTTTAAAGTGAAAAGAGCAGCATTTGGGAAATGTAGACAAAGCAGGATAAAGAGAACTTAATGTCATACCTGTTTAATAAATACATTTTACTTGTACAGATCGGCAAACTGACCAGTTGATCTCTTTCAGACACAACCAAAAATATAACATTATAACAAGGCATTACGTAAATGAGACATTATATATTAGACTGGTGAAACCAGAAACATATCAACATATGGAATTTTGTTTATATATACAGTGAAGTATCCATTGTGTCCAAATGAGTTGGGGGCAATTTCACTAGTATGGCAAGCTAAAAAAGGAATTGAAAACATCACGTAAATTTAGAATGAAGTTACAAAGATCAGACATTCACTCAAAGAATTTGAATATGTCAAAATATAAAATATGGCACCCATATATATAGCTAGATGTACACAGAAAAGCCATTCATCAGATTTAACAATAACATTTTCATTGTTTAGGAAATGTACACAGCAGAAAAACAGTAAATAGCAGGCAACTTTTAATAAAGACCTGCAAAAGCAGCACTACAGACAAACTATCAAACTGGTTATAAAAATCCTGAGAATGTTTAAGTTAATATCCAAGTATGTGTGAATAGTACGATAGCAAACATTATTGCGGACTATTCACATAAGGTAATAAGCACAGAGCAGAGCACATGGGACAATGGATATAACAAGTAGGGTATGCATATCACGTTAGAAAACTGCACATATCCCACCTAAGAGGTTGTACATTTCTCTTGAGGCAGACAGAACTAGGTCTTGGGTCACGTGGTTATGTTTTGTTGTGAGACTTGTAGCACAGTGAAACCTGGGATGCTGCCTCAGGTTAGCTGTGAGAGATGGCAGCCTTTCGTCTCCTCTTATATGTGGGATATTATTGTAAAGTTTTGGTCCAGGTGTGGAGAAGGGAAAGACTTGTATTGTGAAGCTTGTGACAAGAGGTTTATGAAGTTACATATTAAGGAGCAGGAGGAGACATCAGATAACCTATAATCTGACTGATGTTATGAAGGGAGAGTTGAGACCCATTGAAGTGTTGAAGAAAGTTACTACAGCAAAGACCCATACTCAGGAAGGTGTTACATACTCTGTCAGCAAGGGTGTTCCTTACCAATTAATCTTTTTTGTGTGCCTGTAAATCTAGGCATGTTCCATGTCACTATGGGAATAAGTAAATTGAAAGCATACCACAGAGACAGAGCAACCTGAGGAGGGGTATTGGTGTGCAGTTATTAGAAGGGCCCCAAACCCCTCTGTGGAAGCAATGTGTCTTCACTCACCTTCTAAAGCAGTGCACAGAATTGCACCCATGAGAGATCAAGAACATGATGTGAAATAGACCTGATTCCAGAGGGCTCAAGCTGATGGAGCCGAATAGAGTGTTAGTCAAGGCTGGTAGAATGCCAAGTGATCTTTTAAACAAGTAGGACCCTCGTCATGCAGGACTTTGAACACTTTCACAATAATCTTAAAAGGGACCCTGTGCTCACAAAAAAGCCAAGGCAGACAATTAGCATATGCACATTATGGCTGTATCTCAAGGTCCCAGTAAGGAGCCTTGCTATGATAAGCACATTGCTTAAAAGTCCCATGTAAAGGACATTACAGTAGTTTAGATGAGCAATCATTGGGTTCTAGACAACCATTGCTAGGTCTGATGGACTAATATTCTTAATAACGGTGATGTTTCTCAACTGGTAACAACAGGAATGGGCAATAGCTGATATCCTGTCCTGAAATATTAAGTGGTCATTGAGAACTGCTCTGCAATTATGCATTTTGGGCACTTAGTGCAGTCTATGACCAAATAAACAATATGGAAGATAACGATAGGCAGCTAGGAGCTGAAGAGAGCCATAATCTGGTAGGAAAGGTTATGCCAACAGCCTTAGCTGGGTTGCACTTGGACTCATTAGCAGAAAAAAATTATCTACAACCAAATTACTGCTTAGTTACACCAATACCATCTTCTATGCAGGAAGCAACATGGACACAGCACCATAACAGCTCTCTACCTCCTCACAGATGGCATCCTATCCAATATGAACAAAGGCAACCTTAATGAAGTTGTCCTTATTGACCTCACAAAAGCCATTGATCTAATTGACCATAACTTACTATTTGACAAATTAACTGAATTAGGCATTAGTGACATTGCAAAACCTTGGTTTGTAGACTTCCTCACCAACAGATCTTTCGAGGTGCTTATGTTGTGCTCTGTTTTCTCTTTATATATACTGCATTCCAAATATTGTTTTTATGCTACCTATGTGCTCTGATATTTTTGCTGTTACATGTATTCTTCCTTATCCCTCCTGCTAATAACTGTAGCTCTGTACAGTGTTATAGTCCTACCCACCAGCTACCTCCTTACTTTAAGCATTAGCAGAATATAAAGTGTAAATTAGCCTGCTACTAATGAATATTGTTTCTCACTCTGTCTTTTTCTGTCCTCCAGCTTTCTTGCCCTGAATCTTTCCCCCTGTGTCTTTGCCTGGGTGGATACTGGACCTTACTAAGCTGAACTCCCTATTGCCAAAGCAATACTCCCTGCTGCTTCAACTCCCTCTTGAGGAAAAGTGTACCTAGAGACTCTAAAACAGAACTCAAGAAAGTATGTACATCTGCTAAACCAGAACCACTCTACTCTGCTAACTGTAGTAATAAATTCCCTGTCAGGAATGCCAGCAGCCTAACCCCTCAACTCTTTTCCCTTGTCCTCCATACCTCACTCAGCTCTCTGTTCTGTTGCTCTCCCCTTCCACCTATCTTATCAGCCTAGTATGCCCTGGTGAGCCTTTGCATTGTGCATAGTCCACTACAGGGCACCCCTTTTTCCTTTGAATTGAGACTAAATTCTACTTAAAACTCTCCATTGAATTAGAAATTTAAAACTACAAATTTAAAATAAAACTAACAAACTTATTTTAAAAACTGTCTCCTTCTGCTTCACAGCTCACACATCTCTGTCCCTCTCTTTTCACCTAATACCTTAGCCCACTCTTCCAACCTTAGCTAGGCCACCTCCACTTACCCTTCTATTACTTACACTTTACAAACACTGCTCTACTGATAGTCTCTCGTACATCTTCTGCTCTCTGGGCATACCCGCTCTGTTCGCCCTGCGGGCTCACTCCGCTCCCCTACCCTGCCCCCAATTCTCACCCGCCCCCAGTACATCTACATTTATTCCTCCTAATACCACACCCACTGCCACACTACTCCAATCAGTATCCCACTTCCAAAACACACCCTCTTTTTTTCCCGCCAAAACCAACTTACACTCAACTCCCCATCATTATCTTACATAACCAGTCCCATTATATTCCCACACCCAAACCTCACCCCCTCCAATCTAATACAACTCCCCATACACTACTACCTAGATAACATCTAGTTCCTATATACATACTATCTCCTATATACCTTACTTCTCTAGTTTAATACTACTACTCTATTAAACTCTTTCCCATCATGCTCTCTAAACACTCCTTCCTCTTCCTTTCACTATTACTACTCCTTACCTTATCCTCTTTCTACCATCTTTCCCAGCCCACAATTTCCATCCACTTCCAACCCTTTCACACAACTAATCCTCACAACTCACCTTTCTCACACTCATACCCTCTTATCTCCCCCCATTTATACCCCTCCGATAACCTCCCTCTTTTTCGACACAAACTTATCTACTACCACGCTAACTCTATCACCATAACTACTAGCAAAACCCTCCAATTCACAAAAGAACCCAATCTCATCTCCTTGCTAACTACTCACCTAAACTATTCCATACCACATCTGATTAGCACTCTCATATCTGGAGACATCCATCCTAATCCAGGCCCCACCACTACAACCACCATAAATAAATCCCTATTATTCACTTCCTTAAACTCCCAAAGTGTAGTAAACAAAGTCCCAAACCTTCATGCGTGGCTCACACACAATAAACCTGACATCCTCACTATTTCTGAAACCTGGCTAAAACCACACATTAAAGACTCTGAAATAGTCCCGCCAAACTACTCCATCATAAGAAAAGACAGAGCTCACAAAAAAGGTGGAGGAGTAGCCCTTCTATATTCTTCCTCCCTAGTAGTTTCTCCCTACAACAAACCTATCCCACACTTTAACAACGCCGAACTTCTCCTTACCCTACTACAAATCAATAATTATAAACACATATGTATAGCTTCCCTTTATATCCCCCCAGGGGATAATATCTCCACTCTCGAACTTATCATTTCCTGGCTATCCAGTAACATTAGTAACGAAACCATAATCCTAGGGGATGTAAACATTAACTGGGCCCTTATCCAGTCTCCTACAAACCCCATTAACATCAACCTCTACAATTTCTCACAACTCATCACTTTGGTAACTCACCCAGCCAAAAACCCCTCCAATGGGAGTATATTGGATTGGATTCTAGTCTCCCATCCTCACTATTTCACCAACAGTGGCACTCTTCCCGACCCACTTGGTGACCACATACCCACCTTTACCCACCGGCTTCCCACTATCCTTCAACGAACCCATAACTATATTACTATCCGTGACCAAAAAAACTTCAACCCAATAACTTTTTCTAACTCACTACAAGCAGTTAATTGGAATGGTTTAAAAACACTACCTCTAGACAATGCAGTCTCATACTTCAACTCAACATTCTTGAAATTACTAGACTCCCAAGCTCCCTTACGGACAAAGAGAATAAAAACTAAATCAGCCCCATGGCTCTCCAAAAGTACTCTTGCTACCATGAGACAGAGAGACAAAGTCTGGGCACGCTACCAAAAACATAAGACAACTCCACTCCTTAACGAATATAAAATGCTCCGAAATAAAGTAAAAAAAACTCATTACTTATGATCATCAAAACTATTTCTTTACGCTCCAAAACCATAACAAAAACAACCCTCAAAAATTCTGGAAAGGGATCTCTACTCTCCTCCACCCAGCAAACCAGATACTCCTACCCCAGACCCAAATTCTACAGAACTTGATTTAGCCACCCAATTTAATTCTTTCTTTATTGACTCTATTTCTAAATTGACCTCCTCATTCAACAACTCCTCCCTATCATCCAATACCCCCTCACCCACCCCCACTGTCTCTACTTCTTCACCCTACTCCCCACCCACTAACCCCACCACCCCCTCTTCTACACAAATTCTATCCTCATCACCACCACCCCATAATTCCCCCCCGACTGCACTCACTTCTCTCTAAACCCCATACCTACATCTACTATTAAGAAACTCCTTCAGAAATTGAAACCATGTACCAATGCTCCTGACAATATCCCTTCTTACTTTCTCAGTATAGCTGCTGAAACTCTTGCCTACCCCATTAGCATCTTAATTAACCGCTCCCTACTAGAATGCATAGTTCCCCAAATTTGGAAACAAGCCTTTATTATACCACTACACAAAGGTGGTAACAATAATAACATTACTAATTTCCGTCCCATAGCCATCCTGTCCCCCATTTCAAAAAATCCTTGAAAATGTGTGCAACTTCAACTCCTACCCCACCTCCTAGACAACAATCTTATAACTCCCACACAGCACGGTTTCAGACCTAATCATAGCACTATGACTGCCCTCCTCTCCTTCCTTGAAATTGTAAATAAAGCCCGTGACTCGGGACAAATTGTTTCCACCTTACTCCTTGACCTTTCCAAAGCCTTTGATACTATCTCACACAGCCTGCTCTTAACTAAACTCTCCAAACTCTACCTATCCTCCTCCTCTTTGGACTGGTTCTCTAGTTATCTATCTAACAGATATCAAGCTGTAAAATGGAAAAAAGCCACTTCCTCTTTCCTTAGTATCCCTACAGGAGTTCCTCAAGGCTCCATACTGGGTCCTCTTCTCTTCAATATTTTTATTAACGACTTCCACAAATCAATCCCTTTCTCTAGCATCATCCAATATGCAGATGATTCAACTATCATCTGCTCTGCCTCTTCTATCACTACACTACAAAAACTTACTCAAGATGCCTTCTCTTCCACAGAGCAATGGATGCTAAGCAATCATCTAGCTCTCAATGCTACCAAGACCAAACTAATGCTATTCACTCCTTCCAAAGTCACTCCTCCCGACATGAATACATTCTTAATTACTAGTCAAAACAACTCACCTCTCGAAATAGTATCAGAGACCAAACTACTTGGGGTCCAAATCGACAACCAACTTAAATTTAACTCCCACCTGCAAACAAACATCAAAAAAACGCATCAAAAACTTGGCATGCTTTATAGACAGAATGCCTACCTCACATCTACCACTAAAATCACTCTCTCTACTTCCTTCCTTATCCCCTCCCTTCTCTATGCCGCCCCACTACTAACTAATCTTCAGTCCTTGTTATAAAAACAGCTTACCTCCTGCTATAACAAAATTGCAAAATTTGCCACCAGCCATAGGTCTTCCGCTCACCACTGTCTCTCCCTCCATAAACTAAAATGGCTAGAACTTCCCAATCAACTAACTTACACTCAACTAACTCTAGCCCATAAGCTTATTCTAAACCCCTCCCTCTGTCCCTCCCTTTCCTCTGCCTTTAAAATGCACCTACCTAACAGAGTTCTAAGGTCTAATAATCAAAATCTGCTAGAAGTGCATAAACCTACTAATCCCCCAGGCAAAAACCTTCTTTCCTTCAGCCTCGCCTCTGGAACTCCCTACCACCAAGCATCCGCACCACCTCTAACCACTCTACCTTCAAAAAGTCTCTTTTCTTACACCTAGCATCACAGTGGGAATGCTCTTGCTCCCACCCCACATAACTAACTCTACATAATGTCCTTCAGTATCATATCCTACTTTATTTAGCTACTATGCTTGTTCTCTAATCTGTATTAATGTTTTCATTTGTTCTATTACTAGCATGTTTCTTCTCATTGTATTAACTGTTATGACTGCTATTCTATATCTGATTAGTTTTACTTTTATTCTGCCTACATTGTATTAACAACTCTCTGTACCTAGATTGTCACTGTCAAATGTTGAATGTATATTTTGATTTCTTTTTGGAGCTTTTCTCCCCAGGACTCCATTGAAAACGGGTTCTTTATGGCCCAATGGACTATCCTGGTAAACCAACTGCAATAAATAAATAAATAAATAAGTAGGCACCACCACCTCTGAAACAGCTCTTCTTATATAAGGAGCACCGCAGGGCTCCACTTTAGCCCCTCTGCTGCTTTCCATATCTATCAACAAACTCCCATCTCATCATACTCTAATACCTTTAATACTTTATGCAGATGACATGGTCATCTACACGTCAAGCATATCCCACTCTGTTATACAAACTCAGCTCCAAGATCCTCAACCAGTGGCTAATAGGCTAGAAATGTATATTCAAACCCTCAAAAGCAAAAACAATGCTATTTTAAACCAGTCAAAAAATAGCTAAAGCACCCATTTTCCTTAATATTAAAGTTGTTAATTATACCACCATAGAAACTACTACATCCTTCAAATACCTTGGTATTTGACTAGGCTGATGTCTTAGCTTTCAACTACACATTCAAAACACACACAAAAAGATCAGCACACTGATGTTCTGGGTGAACAAGCTATCGCCTCTTCTGTCCAAGCTAGCCAAAGCTGTCATAGGGAAAGGAATACTCTTATCTCAGCTCGAATACGGAATATCCATTATAGCTGCAGCCTCAAAAAAAGATGCTACCAGCTTACAGACAATCTCCAATAAAATCTGCTGCCAATTCATTACTAACTCCCCCAATAAAGAAAACCATTGCCTAACTCTTACCAAAGCTAAATGGCTCCAAGTACATTTGAGAACCAACCTCCTACTAGGATCACTAATTCACAAAGTCCTTTCTCTTGAGACATCATCCCTTCTCACTCATAAACTTTTCACCAAAACACCCACATATAATCTCAGGGGTTTCTCTCAGTCTCAACCCACCCTACTAACTCCAAAAAATAAACTTTATTGCACTGACCATGCATTATCTATCCTAGCACTTAAACTATGGGACTCCAGTCTTCTCTCAATCTGAGATGTCCAAAAGTACTCTGACTTCAGACAACAGCTCAAGGAACACCTCTTCACCAAAACAAAGTGCAGCTGCACTCACTCAGATCACATTACATAAACACTGTAGCTGTCTCACACACTACACACCCCTTTATCCCTATTTCATCCTTCCTTATCTCATGTTTTCATCCCCTTTACTTACTGCCTCTCATTAATCCTACTTCCTTCTTCTCTTTGCATCTCCCTCACGCACTTCTTTTCATTTCTACTCCTCTTCCCTCTGCATGCCTCTCTCACAATTTCTCTGTCTTCTCCCCCTGGTATAATTTCTTGTCACTATTCTTAAATTCCTCTTCTAATGTCTTCAGCACTCTCTACATCATGATATGCTGTTATGCCTGTAGGTTCATAGGTTCATAGGTTCATAGGTAGGTATCAGGCTATCTGCCCAAGGGCATTTATAAGCCTAGCCAGAATGTGTTGGCTTTCGCCACCCCCTTAGATTAGTTCAATGTGCCTCTGTCCAGCAGAGCCATTAGTTCCCTGCACCACTGTCCAGCAGAGCTACTGTAGTGATCCCCAGGGTAAAATTTCTGTTTCCCATCCATTTGTCAAGGTTTCTCTTGAAGAGTGTTAGTGAGGGGCTCTGCCTGATGTATATTGGAATCCTGTTCCAAAGCATGGGGAGTCTCTGGGATAGGAATCTATCCCTCCAACATGTCCTATTTATCATTGTGGTGAGGTTTATATCTCTAGAGCGTGTGGCTCTCTGGGATTTGTTTTTTTTTAGGTGGAGCATGTCCATCAATTCTGGGTTGGACATGGCCTTGTATGTCAGGCAGAGATCACCTCTGAGTAAGCGGTATGCAACCAAGTACAGCTGGAGTTTCTTGAGTCAGGCTGCATAGGGCATCTGTTTGAGGCCAGTAATCCTCTTGGTGAGGTTCTTTTGTGGCCTTTCCAGGTGTTGCAGGTGTCTTGTAAGGTACATCCCAAATGGGGTGTTGTATTCTATGATGGGTCTAATGAGTGATGAGAAGAGAGGCACAATAACCTCTTTTGTTCTAGATGTGAACCCTTTTGTGATTAGGTGGGCCACATAGAAGGATTTTCTAACCACCTTGGCAATATGATTATTAAAAGAGAGATTACTATCTACTTGTGTCCCCAGATCCCTTATTACATTTTCTGTATTTAGGGGACTACCACCTAGTATAAGCTATTTCAGTCATTATGGCTGCATATTATCCACAAAGCACTGATAAGCATAATTTCTTTTTTCCATACATGTTTTGACATTGTTAACGTCTTTTTGAACAAAATGTTGTGGCATATCCTTGCATATGTAAGTATGTATATATTTGTTTTTTTAGCATATTCTTGGATCTGTAAATATATTTTGTTCATTTCTAATGTGAACTTATTCACCCGGGCTATGCCTGCAAATGATCTATTGAGATCAGTTCACTACGCTGGTAAACAAATATAAATAAATAAATATATACATACATATATAAATACCCAAATAAGACTATTGTCTAGCAATCTTTAGCTGGATCCAAGTAGTACACCTGCTCATGAGGGGAAGGGCAGGAATAGCTGTGTATCAGCACCATAACTGGGATTACTGAGATACTGGAAATCTGCCCTTTGAACTAAGACAAGGAGTGTCAGAGTGCACTCAGTAAAAGGTATTAGGCCCTATATGTAGCTCTGTGAGACCCTGCAGCTAAGAGGGAAGGCAGAGAGAGAATTAACCTGAGAGACCATCCTTTCAGGTCATCCTGAGAGCTAGGAGATGATACTGGAGATCCTGCAGTATGCTTTTAGGTACTCCAAAACATTAGGTGGGCAACTATATCAAATGCAGCATATGGATGTAGAAAGACCAGTACAGAAAAACATATATGATCTCATGCCACTGCATGAGCTTTAACTACTTGAACAAGAATAGGCATCTGCTGTGGTGAGCTCAGATCCTGGAGTAAATAGATCCCAGAGTCCACGAGACTCCAAAACAGAGCCAAGTTGCTTACATCCCACCTTCTTTATAACTTTCCCAGTAAATAGGAAGTTAAAATCAGAACGGCAATTTCTGGTCTACCTGGATCCAAGGTAGAATTCTTGTGATTAATCCACTCAAGGCTTTATTAAAATAGATGCAAATGCACCTGTCTTCCAATAAGAAGGGCCAGTTCTGATTATAAAATGACATATCATATGAATAACATATGAATCCACAATGACATATGATATGAATAACATATAAATCCACAATGACATATATGAATAACATGAATCCACAAATTGGATCACATTAAGGTGACTCTTCTCAATGCTAGAAGTCTAAGCAATAAATTGCTTCAACTCGAAGCACCCCTGTATTTACAAAATATCCATGCCTGTATAGTTACTGAGATTTAGTTTAAATGTAAAAAGAACTCTTTCCTCTCTACCTGGGCTTGCTCGTTTCATGTCTTCAGACCCAACGGTATCTGCACCGGAGTCTCTATATTTGCCATGACACATAATACCTCCAGGCAAATCCCTAGGGACTCAGAAATGAACTCCCTGAACTACAGATCACTATAGGTAGGATTAATTATCAAGTAATAGTTTGTTACAGAATACTTTCTTTGTCCCCTGGTTACCAAGTAAGATGCCTCAGTGTTCTAACTGATTCCCAATAGCAAAACTCCATTATTTGGGGTGACTTTGACTACCCTTCAATATACAATGTAGGATATGATCGATAATTCCTAGACTTAATAAAACTCCCTTAAGCAGTTGGTAAACAAACCTACTAAATAACAGAGCATTATTGGCTTGATTGTTACAAATATGGATGTATCCTGCACTACTACTTTAAACCCTCAAAAAGCCTCTACAGTAAACCTCACCAAATTTAAGGATTACAAAAATGCCAACCTCAACCTACTATATGATGAAATATCAAAATACATTCAAGACTGCACCAGCCCTGATCATGATTCAACAGCATTCACTAAGGAATTCTATACCCATTTACAAAAATGCACAGCTAGCAGAAGCCAGTGTCATGGGCAGTTCAGAAATATACCACCCTGTTGATCCCCACCATAAACACACTCTAAAGTAAAAGAAACAATCTCCTTAAGTTATATAATAGATCCAAAGCCCTTGTCTCAAGGCAAATATCAAAAGCATTGCAAAAAAATAATAATAATCATAAAACAGGATCAGGTCCACAAAAGGAGCCCATGTACTTAAATTGTCCTTTGAAGCCAAAGATAGTTTCTCAACATAGGCCAAGAAGGCTTTAGAATTAAGAAATAATCCCCCTCAATGCTCTGAACTTATTAATAACGATGTCTCCTATTATTACCCAATAGACACTGCTAATATCCTTGCAAACAAATGTAACCACTGAGACTTCTATCCAATGACCTAAACTAACTGAAACCCTGGCTCTTCCAATTATATCTAAGGATCATTTACTGAACTCGTTAACCCTAGTACTACTGTTTTTATTCCCAGGTGAGAGGCACACTATAGTGATATTACCCCTCCAACAGGTTGGCCTTACAAGGGAAGCAGGTAATTACAGGCCTATCAGACTTTCAAGCATCACTTGCAAAGCCATGGAATGTATTATGCCCTACCTCATAAACTATAATATCAAGAATCTTATTAGACCTGATCTACCATAGGTTAGCTTAGTGAGCAATCCTCTCTAGTATCTAATGGCTCCACCAATATTAGATCCAGGGATCTAAATCTTCACCAGCAGATAACTAAAACACTGTGGAGAGAAGTGTTTAAAACCCAGTGCCTTTCAAACCTCTGGAGCAAACTTCCTCTGCATGTTAAACAGTGTGACTCACTAGTTACCTTTAAATATAACCTAGATGATTGGATTATTATCGACAAGATTAATCTGGGATTGATTGGTATGGCCTGAGGGGGGTACTGTCCCAGTCTAAATGGTCATAAGACTCAAAAGCATTGGGATATTTATGAATCCATAACTAAGACCTCTAGAGTACCCTAATTATGCCAGTATCCAATCTACAACCAGTGGTCAAAAGTCTAGGAAGTATCTGCACGATCTTGTCAAACTTAAGATCATGTGTAGTCTAATGCATCTATCCCATGGACAAATATAAGCTCACTATGCACTGCCAGCAGTTTTCCCAGCTAACAGAGTCTATTTTATCCGTGAGGAATTGAGCAGCTAGTTCACAATCATGTAAAATAAAGGATGACTGAGTGATGAGATAGCCCAGACCACTACCTATTGTTTGGAAGAGTGAAATTGGTTTATTCCATACAACAGAGCTCTGTTTGTAAAGAGAAAATGCCTTCCTATGGAAGAACTCTGATCATACCTGGAATAGTGAAAGTCCCTTGCCCATCTGTCCTTCATTAGGTGGAAGGATTGCCCAGCACTGCACAAGCAAGAAAGCTGAGAAGTGTACTACAGCTCTTTTAGAGCTTCAGAAGCAAGGTCTATAATTGTAGAGGCAATATGATCAAGAGCCACTATCAAATAGCTATCAAATTCAGTGACTATTTCCTCCAGATCATCCACAGTGCCCTCAGGAAGGAGCTGATCAAGAAGAAGAGATAACGAGTGCATTTTTATATTCAACCGCACCATTATCAATGCTGAAGAAGGCCAAGTGGTGATCAGGCCAAGAGACTGGTTCTACCCCAGTCCAAAGGAGACTTCCAGTGAGTGACTATGCTTAAAACTGAGCAGAAGTAATAACCTGAGTGAATCTGAACCCTATCATAATGGGTGCAAAATAGTTTGCAAGAACCACATAATAATCACTGACCAAGATGTTGAAATTGTCTAACATCAAATAGTCTGGGTGAGCCAGTATTGAGCCAGTGAGGAACTTTGTAAGCTCCTGCAAGGAGGCCTCAATGCTAGCAGTTGTATGGCAAAAGAAAAATTGCAGAAACCTTATCTATAATATACCAAGTCTAAAGAATACCCGACCAAACTTCACTTCTCTTTAATCATCCCATGAACAAGATTTGAACACTTTACTTAATAAATCTTTGTACCTATCCCATGCAGTTTATACCTGTCTGCACTCCTATCATCCTGCTTCTATTATTTCCATCACATATCCAAATATACCAATTTCTGTGTCTCCCCTACTCTTCTCCTGCCCTCTGTCTCTTCCAGTTTCTCATTCTCTACTATTTATAACTTTCCCCCTCATATGAAACTCAATTTAACTTACACCATCACCTACAAATCCTTTTGTTCTGACTCAGCATAATGCATCCGAGGTTATCCAAGTGCAACTAACTCTGGGCAAAACTGCAATCCAAATTGCAGCTTGCTACAGATCCCCCACCATGATCCAGGATTCCCACTCCACTTTTCTTGATATACTGGAAATATTAGGGTTCAACCAAACAACCTAATAATGGGTGATTAACTGGGAAAACTACTCATGTACCAACTCCTTCACTCAACGTTTTCTGGAATTCATAAATTCCAGTGCCTTGGATCAACTTATCCACACCCCACCAGGGGCGACAATATCCTAGACCTAGTCATTACCAACATGAGTGACCGGTGTTCCACACCTGAAATCAACTCTTCGTTGGTCAGATATGACCATAAGCTAATCACCCTAGATATCCACATCCTGCCCCCAACCCCCATTAAGGAAATCACGGTAAAGAATTTCTCCAAAGCCAACTTCATGCTTCTTAAGACAGAAGTGGCAAACTTCATGACACCCATGCAGATGGACAAAACAGTTATGACTGCTGAATCCTACACAGATGCACTCTATAAGCACTTACACGAGTGCATGGATCATGCTATCCCAAACAGAACCAAGACGCTATCCTCCAAAAAAAGGAAGCCAATCTGGTGGTCCCCTGCCATAAACAAACTCTACAACAGAAGGAAGAAACTGTTGCAAAAGATAGTAAAATCCCATGAGTGGAGGAGTTCCCTGGTCAGCCTCAGTAAGAAGCTGAGATCCCTTATAAGATCCTCCAAAGCTAGCTACGAAAACAAAATTGCCACTGATTCTAGGGACAACCACAAAGCATTCTATAGCTATAGCAAGAATTTCAGTTGCAACACCAAGATCTGCTCTGAGTTACAGCACAACGGCATGAAAATTACAGAACCAACTGATATTGCCAACATCCTGGCAGATAGATTCAGTGCTAACTTCACCCCCCCACCCCCTAAAGGGCCCATAACTATACAGGACGAATGCAGAGTCCCTGTAATCACAACTACACAGGTAAAAGCTGCACTCTCTAAAACCAAAAACATAGCATCCATGGGACTGGACAACATCCCAGGCTGCATTTTACACGAACTTCAGAACAAACTGGCTCCCCACTTAAGCACCATGTTCAGTCATAGTCTCACATCAGGCTTTGTGCCCACTGAATGGCGCACAGCAACAGTTATCCCACTCCACAAAGGGAGAGCCACCACTGATCACAGGAACTATCACCCTATTAGCCTGACGAGCCTGGTCTGTAAGGCCATGGAACGTAACATCATGGAACTCATAAACAAAGACATTGATAATCTCCAAACTCTGGACCCCACCCAGTTCAGGTTTGTGAAGGGAAGATCATGCCTCCTGAATCTGATCGACTTCTTTGAGGCGGTCACCAGAGCTGTAGATGAGGGTAAGGTGGTTCACACAGCCTATCTTGACCTTGCCAAGGTTTTCAACACCATCTCCCATTCTGGAATTATAGCTAAACTCACTAAACTAGGTATAAATCCCTACGTCACAAGATGGGTTGCCAATTGGCTCACTGACAGAACCCACACTGTAAAAGATGCAGACTCCAAATCTGACTTCAAACCAGTGAGAAGTGGAGTACCACAGGGTTCAGTCCTGGGACCTCTCCTGTTTCATATCTACTTCTCTGAAGTACAGGCTAACACAGAAGGCCTTTGGCTAATGAAGTTCACAGATGACTGCAAACTAGGAGCCATAGTTGAGTATGGACATCCTACAGAAGGGCCTCACTGAGACAGATGCCTGGTGTCACAGCCCTGGCCTCAAGCTCAATGCCAAAAAGTGCATTGTCATCCATCCCCTTTGGTAAAAACTCTGTACCCATGAACTACCACATAGGCAGCAGTCTACTTAATGCTAAATGTGTGATAAGAGACCTGGGGACCAAGGTGGACAGTAGTATCTCCTTTGATAATCACATCACCACAGTAGTCAGGAAATCCTTCTACATGGCACACCTTATCACAAAAGGGTTCTCATCTAGGAAAAAAGAGGTCATTGTTCCCCTCTACTCAACACTCACTAGACCCATTATAGAGTACAATGCCCTTTTGGAATGTACCTCACAAGACATCTGCAGCAGCTGGAAAGGCCACAGAAGTACCCCACAAAGAGGATTACTGGCCTCAAACAGATGCCCTACACTGACCGTCTCAAAAAACTCCAGCTTTACTCCATAGCATATCGCCTACTCCAAGGTGATCTCTGCCTAACATATAAAGCTATGTCAAACCCAGAGCTGTTGGACACGCTACATCTAAAAAAATCCCAATCCCTCTGAGCTACATGCTCTATGGACCTAAACCTTGTCACCACAATAAACAGGACATGCTGGAGGGATAGATTCCTGTCCCAGAGACTTCCCATACTCTGGGACAAGCTACCCATCTATGTCAAGCAAAGTTCCTCATTAGCACTCAAGAAAAATCTTGATAAGTGGATGGGAAATAGGAAATACACCCAGGGGATCACTTATGTGGCTCTGCTCGACAGGGGCACAGGAAAATAACTTTTTTGGGTGGCGTAAGCTAGGGAACCTTGTTGGCTAGGCTTACATAGGCCCTTGGGCTGATAACCTAGTACCTACCTATGAACCTATGAACCTATGTTTTTGGATAGGGGCTAACCACTTAGTATGTTGCACAAGATTAGTGACAAAGTGAAGGGAAGTCGAAAGAATAGATTTCAGCCAATTTTAAAGTCTGGTACCACACTTTGTCAGATGGATGGCTCCCCTGTTATAGTCAAAGAGAAAAAAGATGAGAAGAAGGGAGCAATGGTTATACCCTTTAACACTGATGTTCTACAGGTAGCCAGGATTTTTTGAAGGACACGGGATTTGGATTTTACTCCCAAAGTGAGGGGTAAGGGATGGCTTTAATAATTACTTTTAGTAGAGGTAGAAATATTAAGGACAGAATGGAGAATGGTCTCCACTTGATTCTGAGTAAGTTTAAATCCAAGATGGAGAAATGCAGTGCATGTAAAATGTATAGATTTATCATTAATGGACCTTACATTTTGATAAATGGTATTGACAGGTCTTTGGCTTGCCCGGGTGGTTGCATTTTATGTAGCAAACATATTTAACGTGTCCCTCTTTTTATGTACAGAAGACCATGAGAAGGTTAAAGGACCAGATTTATGAACACCTATATGATATAAAATGAAAAAGAGTACCAAATGCTTTATACAGGCGCACTACTGAATGTATTGGATGTAAAAACGTTTTATTTTTTATTATTGACAAAGTGGTATTGAATGAAAATGGTAGGGATGTGGACTGTTTACTTGAATATAGAGAATTGGTCTGGCAGGTTAGATTAAATGCAGGGGAGAAGCCTGGTCTGAATGACCATATTTCGATTTCTGAGTGCCTTGAAACTAAAGATAAAAGAGATTTAAGGATGTGTCTTTTATACAGGTTTTTAATGGGGTACTATGCATCAGTCCTACTTTAGTCTTTTGTCAGTTGTTATTTTAACATCAGTCATTTTATTTGTGCATATTCACAACAGCTGTTTTTACATATTGTGTATTAAGCATCATTATTTCTATTGACTGGATCAGCATTTTTTTGATTAAGAGCATGTTGCTATTGGTTGATTTTAACCGGGTAATTAATTTGAAATGTTTTGTGATGGACTATTTAAATGTACTGATGATTGTGACTTCAGATTGTGATGAGGCCTGTTTGTAACAGGCAAAAGTGCTTAGTCTGGATTGTTTTAGACTACTCTATGTATTTTTTAGTTTTTGATTCATTTAAGCTATAATGTCCATGCTGAAGTATTTTGTCTTTGTGGAAAAAACATATATACACATACACACACACACACACACACACACACACACACACACACACACACACACACACACACACACACACAATCCATGGGGGCCAGTTGTCACCATATTAAATCACAGAAAATTTAGTCATGTACGTCAGCTGGAGGTCATGCCAAAAATTAACAAAGGTGAGGAAAGGTGGCCCTAAGTTACAGAGATAATGAACAGGTATCTCTGTTAATATTCACAAAAGAGTGCGGAGAGACACTAAATATAAGCATTATTCTAGACTGGGGATTGATGTAAATCCATTCACAAAAGAAAGGAGTCTGAGTGAACTCTTCAGCTGGAAAGTGGTAACAATAAGAAAGCCAGATGGGTCCAGCCCCAAATTTTGAAAGAACTATAAACAGAACTATTTTCATCTCTGACCAGTGTCACTAACAAATTTTAGGAGACCAGAGCTGCACATGAAGACTGAATAAAGGCAGGCATGGTGTGATGACCCACCACTGCCAACCAGTAATCAAGGTGCCTCAATCCTCACCACTGACAAAAGCGGGGGACGTACACTGGGAGGATGACAGGTACACATACAGTATTTCCAGATACAGCTCTCTGCACCAAGTGCAATTTCCCTTAAGAGCGCATAGAGACAGACCACAGTCAGTCCAGGGCTGGTTCCTCTACCTTTCTCCAGGTCCCCAATAAGACTCTCCACCGGCACAGCTATACAGTTGAGATCTCAGCTGAATGACCAAGCATAGACCTCCAGCACTCTCTCTGTCCAACCAGTGCTTCATCTTCCTGCCCAAGTAGCTGACACACGCACTTTTTGAGGTTTGATTTACACACATACACACACTTGGGAAAGGCTGGCACAGGTTTACTAGCTATGCCCCCTTCTGCCCAGACTATAAGGTAGATATTACTGCCACCAGTCACTCCTTATCAGCTACTTTAAGGCCCTTAACAAAGGGTGTCCAATCTTACTGTGGAATATTAATATTAACACAAATGGTAGTTTGACCAAGAGCAAGTCTATTAGGAGTGTCCCACACAGTGTCACCAAATAAATAGGCAAGTGCTCTCAAAACTTAAATATCTCTACACAGATCAGCCACAATGAAAAATTTAAATATATTTAATAATAAATAATAAAAGAACCAGACAATACTAAATATATATTCACAGTGACATCAGAGTTTAAAACCACAGAAAATATTTAAAACAACATTGTAGGACAGACCCAAATACATAAAGAAAAATATCTAAACTAAGCTTTACTATATTCCTGACTGTATCTAAGAGAATTACTATACCACAGAAATTTACTTCATTAGAGCAAGGCAAATGTGGTGAATGGATCTTCTAGCTGTTGTCAGGTCCAAGACAGAATGCAGAATGCTCTGACTCACTAAGAGAGTTCTCAAAATAATATCTCAAGTATTACTGCTGGGCTAACTTGCAGAATGACATAATTTCTTGTCATCTGACTCTAGTTCCCAGGCAAAACCCACAGTACTGGAAGCTGGCAGTATTTAGCATCTACTTGTGAAAATTGATAGACCTCAAATCTTTGGCAGATGCTGGAAGTCATTAAACAATTACATTCCCTCATGCTTTCAAGACTAATAATTAATTCACCATAAAGATAATACAGAAGGCTTCTCAGCACAGACTCTGTGTCTCTAGCTGCCTTGAAAACTGAACGATACCATATTTTATTGCATAGCCTATAAAGTAATTTAATTTCAGCTATTTTCCTAAAATTTGCTGGACTGAAGTTAACCTCCTGTATTCCACTTTCCACTGTTAAAATATATACATTTAAATAGTTACAATAGTGCATGTACATTACTGTTCTTTTCCAGCAGGGCACACTGTGGTTGCATTTCAGGCACAAACACTTTATAAAATACCTTTTAAACACACGTCTGTACAAACCAGTTTGATATACACATGACATACCGTTCTAATACATTTGTAACACATGTATCTTATATAAATCATTTTGATATTCACCAATGGCATATAATTATTTGCAAAATTCCAGCTAGCTGGGCTGGCAGTATCTCCTTTCATCACACTTCTTCCCACCTCAAAAACTCAAGCTAGTTTTTAAAGTGACCCTTGAGAAATGTTGCTTGAGAGAAGTGAGCCTATCTGGGAATACATTACTCCATTCCCTGTCTTGGGATTCCAGCTGCCTTTGCATTGCTGACCCCAGTACAGTGCTACACTGTCCTATCTTATGCCTGCAACCCTAGGCTCCACCTTGGGATTTTACTGGCTGGATTACTGTAGCCATAGATCCCCCTCAGACTCCTCCTGCCTTCTACTATAAATACTTAGCACCAGGGCCTCCTTATCATGGTAAGGTTTCATCATGTTAACATGGTACAGTTTGTGCCCCTGCCTCCTGCCTAGCAGTTCTACCATGTAGTTAACATCACTAACCTTCCTTACCACTTTTAAGGGTCCCTCCCAAGCTGCCTGCAGCTTGTTGTGTCTGACAGGAATGAGAACCATAACTTGCTATCCCACAGCATACTCTCTAGCTCGAGAATTCCTGTCATACCAGATCTTTTTTTTGTTGTTGGGCTTCTGCCAGGTTCTTCTGGGCCAAGCACATGAGTTCCCTGAGCCTTGTCCTGAGGTTTAGGGCATAAGCCACAACAGACTCCTTGTGAGATTCACACTCACTGTCCTACTCATCACGAATCAAATCTGGAGGTCCCCTCACCCTATGTCCATATAGCAACTCAAATGGTGAAAAACCTGTGGATTCCTGGAGCACCTCTCTGTAAGCAAACAACAGATGGGGCAAATATTTGCCCCACTCCCTCTTGAACTGGTCTGCAAATGCCCATAGCATGGTCTTTAGTGTAGAGTTTAACCTCTCCACAAGACCATTAGTCTGGGGATGGTTGGGGTGGTCTTTAGGTGCTTCACCTCACAGTGCTTCAACAGACAAGCCAGCAGGTCGGACATGAAATTGGCCCCTCTGTCAGTCAGTATTTCTTTTGGGAAACCTACCCTGCTGAAAATCTCTAAAAAAGCATTTTCCCCTTTTCTGCCTCAATGCAAGACAGAGCCACCAACTCAGGGTATCTGGTAGCATAATCTGCTACATCTAGGATATACGTCTTCCCTGTGGAATTTGGGGTACTCAGAGGCCCCACAATATCCATAGCTACCTTCTGAAAAGGCTCCTCAATCACAGTTAAAGGCACCAAAGGAGCTTCAACCTTGTCTCCTGCCTTGCCTACCTTATGGCACTGCTCAAAGATCCTGCAGTATCCTGTTACATCCCTGGAAATTTCAGGCCAATAAAAGTTCTGCATAATACATCTCTTCATACACTTTATGCCCATATGACCTGCAAAGGGAATGTCATGGGATATGGCTAGAAGCGCCAGACAGTAGGCTCTGGGTACTACCAACTGCTATATTCTCTCACCTTCTAGCCCTACCTCAGGTGTCCACTCGCTGTACAGTAACCCTTTGTCCCAGTATACAGAATCACCTTTCCACTGAGAATCATGTGCCTCCCTGGCTACCTCCCACAAGCCTTGTAATGTAAGGTCTGAGAGTTGAGCCTGTCTCAACTCTCTCTTTGTAACCCTTCCTGGCTCCCCTTTCACAGGAAGTCTGGTATCCTCTCACAGTGATGCCTCATTGTCAGCCTAGGTACTACTACTCACCTCTTCCCTTGCAGTCACTCTGTCCAAAGGAACATCAGTACCCACCAGCAGTTGTAGCTCACCTTCAGTCTCACTGCTACAGGGTACACCTCACCAGTCCTGGCTTCAAGTGTGCAGTCTGTCTGAGCCACCCCCAGGCTACCATTCCCAGACACACATGCTTGTCTCCAGTCTTGACTGCATGTAATTGCATGCACACAAGGTACTGCATTATAAAAATCATTCCCTGTCAGGACATCTGCAGGGATATCCTCAAACACACCTATTTGCTTGCTTCTCTTTCAACCTTCCCAGTCAAGGTGAACCATAGTCAAAGGTATTTGGAATGGGGTCCCTCCTAAAGCTCTGACTAGAGTAGACTGCCCAAGCAAGTAGCTCCTCTTTAACCATCGCAGGCTTCAGAATAGTTAGGTCAGAGGTTGTGTCTCTCTTAGCAATATCCTGTTTCCCATCTACTAAGATAGGATATAATCTCTTGCAGTAGTTTGGCACCCTTGTTGTCTCCAGACAACTTACTGCTGGCATTTTGTCATTCCCACTTGCTGGCTTCCCTATCTTTTGTTCCCCACCTTGCCTCCATGGACATCTATATGCTACATGGCCCCACCAGTTACATTTAAAACAGTTAATCCATGATTCTGACCATGTACCTGAACTAGTGGCTTCCCCTGTTACTGGCAGACTCTGTTTGGGAGATTTAGGCTGCCCACCATGGCTTCCCTTAGACCCATGTGCAGCACTGGGTATCCCTTTCCTGCCCAACGTATCTGCAGTGTTACATTCTCTATCTGCCAAACAGATTCTCATGCCCTCTGGAAAAGTGCTAAGGGATTTTTCCTTCACCAAACGGTCTACCCTTCAAAAGTGGTGACCTGACACCCACTCACCCACCTATGAAAATAAGTGCTTAACTCAGCAATATAGTCACACACACTTTCATCTGCCTTGCGCCTATGCTCACGAAAAATTTTCCTATAAGCTTCAGGTGTTAACTTAAAGCATTACAATAGTCAGTTTTTAACTGTATTATAATTTAAGCAATCAGTATCAGACAATTTTGAAATAGCAGTTATAGCTTTACCATGGAGTAAGGAGGTAAGGAACCATACCCAGAGCCCTTGGTCAACATTTTACTGCTTACATACCCTTTCAAACATATAACTAAAACTATCAAAATGATCAACCTCTGTAAATCGTGGAAGAAATTTACTGACCTTTATTGCTTCTGGGTTTCGGTTACTCCCTTCCACATTACCTCCATGACACTGGCAAAGCGTCAACATTTCCTTTTCATGTTGCCTCTACCTCTCACTTTCTTTGGCTTCCAGACATCTCAGTCTCTCTGCTGATTTCAATTCCATTTGTTTCTGTTTCTCATTTTCTTCATCCTCCAAATACTGCAGTTTCTCATTTTCTTCAGCCTCTAAATAATGCAGTCTCTCTGCTGATTCAATTTCCAAATGTTTGACCTCCAGTTCAAGTCTCTTTAACTCTAGATGGATTTTTAAATCCTCTGAGGCAAAGTTGAACTGTCCATTTTCTGAGAGTTGTACATCTCCAAGCCCAGTCTTGTTGTCCTCCTGGTTGCTGGTCTATGATACAGCTGTGACTAATGTTGCAATAATTTCTGCTTTAGTCAGGTTGGCATGCACCACTCCTTTGGCTTGGCACATCTCAGCCAAGTGGGTCCTTGTCAGCTTGCCAAAATGCTCTGCTGACATATTTGTCTGCTCTCCCAGACTAAGTTAACAAAAATAAATAAAACTATTGTGATATAAAACTTTGAATGTCTACTGTGTGGCTACTTGAGAGTGCAAAAACTTTCTTTAGTGACCACTGTTTACAGGCTACAGGAGTTCAATATCCATACCACTGAATCCCAATATGTGGATATCCCACCACTGCTCACCAGTTGTGATGACCCACCACTGCCAACCAGTAATCAAGGAGCCTCAATCTTCACCACCGGCACCAGTGAGGGACTTACACTGGGAGGATGACAGGTACATGCACAGTATTTCCAGATGCAGCTGTCTGCATCAAGTGCAATTTCCCTTAAGAGCACAGAGACCACAGTCAGTCTGGAGCTGGTTCCTCTACCTTTCTCCCAATCCACAATAAGACTCCCCACTGGCACAGTTACAGACCTGAGATCTCAGCTGAGTGAACAAGCCTAGACCTCAGGCACTCTCTCTGTCCAACCAGTGCTTCGTGTCCCTGCCCAAGTAGCTGACACACACACTTTTTGAGGTTTGATTTACACACACACACACACACACACACACACACACACACACACACACACACACATACACACACCTGGAAAAAGCTGGCACATTTACTAGCTATGCCCCCTTCTGCCCAGACTATAAGATAGTTAGTACTGCCACCAGTCACTCCTTATCAGCTACTTTAAGGCCCTTAACAAAGGGTTCCAATCTTACTGCATAATATTAATATTAACACAAATGGTAGTTTGACCAAGAAAAAAACTATTAGGAGTGGCCCACACAGTGTCACCAAATAAACATGCAAGCACTCTCAGAACTTAAATATCTCTACACAGATCAGCCACAATGAAATGTTTAAATATATTTAATAATAAATAATAAAAGAATAAGACAATACGAAATATATATTTACAGTGACATCAGAGTTCGAAACCACAGGAAATATTTAAAACAACATTGCAGGACAGTTTCAAATAAAGAAAAATATCTAAACTAAGCTTTAGTATATTCCTGACTGTATCTAAGATAATTACTATACCCTAGAAACTTACTTCATTAGAGCAAGGCAGATTTGGGGAATGGATCTTCTAGTTGTTATCAGGTCCAAGACAGAATGTAGAATGCTCTGTCTCACTAAGAGACTTCTCAAAATAATATCTCAATATTACTGCTCAGCTAACTTCCAGAATGATATAATTTCTTGTAATCTGACTCTAGTTTTCAGGTGAAACCCCCACTGCTAGAAACTGGCAGTATTTAGCCTCTACCTGTGAAAATAGACAGACCTCAGATCTTTGGCAGATGCTGGTAGTCATAAAACAATTGCATTCTTTCATGCTTTCAAGACTAGCAATTTATTCACCCTAAAGACAATACAGAATGCTTCTCAGCACAGACTCTGTGACTCTAGCTGCCTTGAAAACTGAAAGATGCCATTTTTTTATTGCGTAGTCTATAAATTAATTTAATTTCAGCTATTTTCCTAAAATTTGCTGGACTGAAATTAACCTCCTGAATTCCAGTTTCCACTGTTAAAATATATACATTTAAATAGTTACAATAGTGCATGTACATTTCTGTTATCTTCCAGTAGGGCACACTGTGGTTACATTTCAAACATATTTTATGCAATACATTTTATATACCTTTTTAACACACATGTCTGTACAAAACAGTTTGATATTCATGTAATACAAGCATCTTATATAAATCATTTCAATATTCACCAATGATGTATAATTATTTACAAAATTCCAGCTAACTGTGCTGGCAGTATCTACTTTCAGCACGTATGGTTCCACTGCAGAGAAGTGAGAGCAAGAAAGAAAGGAAAACCTACAGAAGAAACTAGTTTCATCTTTCTGGAATAAAATGAAAGGAATTATTTTTAAATGAAAGAATTATTATATATGTCTTAGCCCCTGGGGCACAAGCTTCTAAAATGGTGATATGAGGGTCACACCATGCAAGTATAATAGCTTTCACAAACAGCACTTCTATGTTCACTTTTTCTATTCTTGGGAGTGAACGATGGTATTTTGTGTGATAACGGTTAAGTCATGGCAGAAACTTGATTTTGGAGCTGGGACTGTTGAAAATAACTAATTAATCAGCTTGTATATTTCAATGGCTTGAGTTTAACTTTCATGCAGAAGCACTTGATGTTTCAAATGTAGTAGAGGAATGTGACTTGCTATCAGAGGAATTACATAAATTATTATATGAAAAAAAGACTCCAACTGTATATTTATAACTGAAAGTAACTCCTATGGGTCTTTTTGTCATGAGCACATTATCTTTTGTATTGTGAAGACAGCATGATGGAAAGATATTTTACTGGAATATATATTTAAAAGGGTGTAGGATGATGGCTACGATAAATGTGGGAGCACAACATAAATAAAGTGAATGGGTAATTTGTATCTATTTGAAAAATAACTGACTAGGAAAATGAAAATGAATAATTTTAAATGCCATAAACAGCAGAGATTATTTAATGTGGCAGAAGAAATAGCCTATTTCGAGGATATAAATTCAGGAAGAGTTTCGGCATTAATGTGAATTGTAGTCTGTATATCATTCAACATCACTAATAGAAGCTGCTGCTGCCCAGGAAATAGAAAATATAGCTTCAGGTCCAAGTCACTGTACATTGCATTCAGAAAGTGGGGAGTCTCTGGGGAAGACAGAAATGAAGAAGGAGAAGAATCCAAAATTGTTAAAATAAAAGCAGCTAAGCTGCCTGCAGGTATTAGTTCTATGTGACTATGGGATTAAAATGTATCTGTGCTAAGAAAATGAGCACTTACATTGGGCAAATTCAATTTTTTAAAATTATTTCAGAAATTACATTTCAAAAATTGCTGTCAGTATAAACAGTATATTTCAATATCTACAGCAAGTACTGTGCTGCTGGAAAATGCTACTGAGGATTTGTTGTTAATGTTCTTTATACATTTTGTTCAGAGTTTTCCATTAGTAGAAAGAACAAATTTCAATAAATATTTTTCTTTCCAATGGCAGTTTAAAAGTTTGAGTTCATGCTACCCTTTTGTCCTTCATCAGTATTACTGTATCAGAAAATGGTGTTACATAATGTGAAAGTAATGACTTTGATCTTGACCCACACCAGGCTAACCCTACACTGTCTTCACCTTCCTAGACAGCTTTTCCTTCTTTTTCTCTCCTCACTTACATGATATTTTATAAAACTATCACATTTAACTTATGGCAGGCCTTCCTCCATTCTATTTTTCCTTCCCCTTTTTCTACTTTTTCTCATATCCCACACTTGAAATGCTTTCTGCCCACTTTATTCTGCTCCTATTCCCCATCTCTCCAGCTCTTCTATCTTGCACCACGTTCGTTTCTTAATCTTTCCTGTTCTACTTTCCCTTCTTTCTCATTCTCAAATTTATTTACTCTAACTCCCCTTAACCTAGACTCATCTCTCCTTACCTATTCTCTGCACAATCTGACTAGCTATTATCTGCAAACTCCTCTCTACTACCCCTATTTATGTGCTGTACTAGATTTCAACTGCTATCACTATTGTGCCCTCAAAGTGCTATGCAATTGTATTTAAAAGTGACTGATTTAAAATGAATCTACCATGGATCTGCTTTGTATATGTCATTGTGATAAATTATCAATGAAATTGTAAATCCTGCCAGATTAGATTCTGCGTTTTCTACTATTTGTTAACAAGCTTACCCTGTATTATTTTACCCTACTAGGAAAATTATTGTAACATTCTCATTTGTGTACTTTTTTCATATTGCTCTGTGGAGCTTTTCTGCATAGGCTTCTGCTGAAAAGAGATTTGCTTTTACTAAAGCGGTGGGACTATCCCAAAAAAATGTAAACAAATATGTGCAATTTGAAAAAATTAAAGGAAACTTATTGCATTTAATACAGAAAAAGATAAATAGTACTTCAGGCATTTCATAACAGAAGTAACTTTATTACAGAAAATAAAACACAGGAGGAAAAGTAGTCATATAGAATAAAGAACAACATTTAAATATGTCCATGTCTTTCTTTAATGTGAAAGAAAATTAGGTCTTAATTGTGAATCATCTGAATTAGTTTCAATCAAGGCTGCATCATTTGTTACAGCAAGAAGTTGATAGAGGTGCTGCTACTGAAAATAAAAGGGGTGGCTGGTACAACACAATTCTGGGGCGCCAGTGTTTTATTCTCTTCCCAAATCCATAAATCCTGATTCTGTCCAGTGGAAAGTCCTTCTGTTTCCCAAATGTATAATCTCTTAAGGATTGTGACAGCAATTATAAACCAGAATTTGCAGCTATTAAGAGGGACCTCTGTCCTTTCTGGTGAGATTCTTTCTGGTGAGTAAAGAGATTTTAAGAGAAATCATTATTTTGTTTCATGGTTATTATTACTCTCTACATATTTATTTCCTATAATTTAGGCATGAAAACAGTGCAGCATTTTTTACCTGGTAATTAGAATACTGATTTTTTTTAACTGCAGATGTTACCTCTCATTCATATTTTTAGTTTGATATGAATTATTGTTTGCAGCTAAAGGGTACGGCAAAGGGGGTAAAATTGGCCCCATGTATGCATATTAAACTATAACATAAATAGAGACATTTCATTTTAATGTGCATCTTTTTTTTTTCAAAAAGTAAGTTTTCTTAAAAACTATAGTGATGGCATAATATTCATATCTTATAACCTGGAGAAACATGTTGAAGAATTTGCATGCAGTTTAGAAACAACTAGCATTTCATATGTCAAGAAAATTAATTAACAAAGAATGAATTATCTGAATGCAGAGCTTTGTTGAAATTTACATTACAGCTGCAAAGACCAAAGGTACTATGCCTGTCTCTTTGACTTAAAGAGAAAATGGAAGCTTATAGAGAATAGTTCAAGAATACATTTTGTGTTTGTACATATCTGTGTAGCAGAGAGGGATAAAGCCATAACTGCAGTCTAGATGACACAAGTATGAATAGTGTCTTGGGCACTGGAAGAGTCTAGTGGGGCAATAGAACTGAGCTGTATGTAATTTGTCCATCCTGAGCAGAAAGTGTAGGTTTAATGGCCAGCTTGGCTGCTGTTCTGAGATAGACGTGATGCAGGAAGCCTGTATGGGGAAGGACATGAGCCAAGCCAGTAGCAGTAGTCCTTGGTTTATGCAAGGGAGACATATGTGCATGGATAGAGGGATATAGGTAGTCTCTGTGGAGATGTGATTGTTCATATCACCATCAATGGTGGAGATTGGGCCATAATTGCCCTCAGTTGCTGGGATGCTGGCAGGGCCATAAACAAACCTCATGACTGCCTTTATGGTGGTCTCTGGATGGCTTTAACCTCTGTACTACGTTGGGTACATCCCTTTAATGAGAAATGAATGGGTTGATTCTGACTGGGGATGGCTTGAAAGCAGCATGAAAAACCAGGAACCAGGCACAAATGCAGTCCAGATGAAACCAAAACCAAGGACAGCTTCCCAAATTCGACCAAAGAACTTTAGTAAGCGCTTTCGTCGCATAAATCAGCTGACTTCTTCAGAATAGTAAAAACCAAATTACATCAGTAATATATATCATTTAGGAACATCACATGACACAATCAGCTGATAAAACACATTAAAAGTTGGTGAAACAATTAAAGTGATGTGTGCAAACCTAAATACCACAAAAAATATATATAAACATTAAAACTTCTTTCATACAGCAACATCATATTTTAAAAGATAACTAAAAACATATACATAGTGTCTTTAACCATAAGAACAGAATTACATATATAAGAACGCAGCTTTAAAAAGTTGCTCAAGCTGAGACTATCATTAAGACCTGGAAACGTGAGGGCATCTAATCTCACCTGCCAACATAACTCTTTAAACACAAGGAAATCCTCCCACGGACCACCCCGAGGGTCCTGTAACACCTTTTCTATCACTAAAAACCTGAATTTGTGGTCAGGATATCTTTCTATGTGCTTAAATAAGGCACTATTGGGATTACGTATTTTAAGATCCCTTACATGTTTGTAAATTTTTTCTTTAAATCTCCTTTTGGTTTTCCCAGTATAGAAACCCTTGCATTTTGTGCACAAAGCAGCATAAACCACACCCTGGGTACTACAAGAAAATTTCCATTTTGGTCTAATAATGGTGTTTTTAATTTTAATTTTATCAATGCTGAAAATAAAATTACATTGTGCACAAATCCCACATTTCCTGGACCCTAAAACACCTTGTGGGAGAACCATTGGGATCTCTCTTTCCAACATATTTTTAATTTTCGCCCCTTCTAAAAATGACCTGGGGTTCTAGTCCCACCTTATCCAACAACCCTTCTTGGCCATGAAAAATCTGCCAATTCTTTTTTAAAATATTATAAATATCTTGGTGGTCTACAGAAAATCTGGTAGTAAAGGAACAAATGTAGTCCCTACCAGTACTAATATGTGTAGTAGAATCAGCATCAGAATGGAAATTCAAGTCATCACCTGTACAAAGAAGAGGTTTTAAGATCCCACCCTCTCTCTTGTTCCAAACTTCCTTATAAACTTTATCCACTACATCGATGGGATACCCCCTGGACATAAACATATCCTTCATCAAGTTACCCTCTTTGTGAAAAATCTTCATCTCAACTGACCATTCGTGAAATTTGCACATATTGGCCCTTTACTACACCCTTCTTAATGTGTTCAGGTTGATTACTCTGATAGTGGAGAAGGTCATTACAATAAGTGGGTTTTCTATAGTCACTTACATGTTGTGATTTCTCAGAATCCTTTTTAAGTTGGACATCTAAATAGCTGATATCATGTCATCTATACACATAAGTGAACTTTAAACATTCTGTAGTACCATTGATATATGCAAGAAAGTCATGTACATCATTTTCATCCGCATTCCAAACAATAAAACCATCAATATGATGTAAATACAAATTCCATTTGTTACAAAAAGGGGACATAAAAAGAAACTTCTTTTCCCACATAAGCATGACAATATTTGCAAAAAATGGGGGCACAAGAGGCCCCCATAGCAACCCCGGTTTTCTGTACAAAAAAATTGTCCTTCAAAAAAAAAAACAAAATTGTATTTTAAAACAATTTCCATAAGGGTTACCAAAACTGAAACTTGGTTATTACTGAAGAGGCGACTATCATAAAGGAATTCCTCAAACCATTCAATTCACTCAGAGTGGGGAATAACATTAAAAAGATTAGTTACATCTATAGTAAGAAAAGATATGTTCTCATCATATGGCAAACCTTTAAGTTTACTCAAAAAATGCCAATAATCTATACAAACATGTTCCTCACCCTTCAAAATGTTTTTAAGCATAATGCCAATATATTTACCCAAAAAATGGGTTTTAGACCCAGCTGCACTGACTATTGATCTCATAGATGGGTCATTTCTGTCCTTATGTATCTTTGGAATGCCGAAACTACTTGGCACCCTAGGATATTTAACATCACCTTTTGGTTTTCCCAATATAGAAACCCTTGCATTTTGTGCACAAAACAGCATAAACCACACCCTGGGTACTGCAAGAAAATTTCCCTTTTGGTCTCATAATGGTGTGGTTAATTATGTCTTGAAAGCAGGCCTGGGGACAAAAACCTATTAAAAAGACTATATTCTGTGTTTCTATTTGAAATCTTTGTTGTGTCAGTAAAGAATATGAGAGCCATTAAAGACTAATGATAACTTCACCATTCTTAAACCTTTAAAGCTTAATAAGACCTCTGGCTATTTAAATCATAACCCACATTGTTTTATAAGTTGTAGCTAATGAAATGCAAGAATAATTAGTGTATTTATTTTCAACCAGTTTTATAAAAGTTATTTTCCTGAAGACTGGAAAAGAATAACCATAAAAAACTGTCGTTGAAAATAAGGAACCGAACAGCTTAATTTATAATTAATGATCAATTAGCTTACTATCTGTTGTAGGCAAAATTAGAGAGAGAGCTTAATTTTAAGTAGGTTATTGGAAGATGGTACACATAAAGAAATTAATATTTCACAACAGTTATTAGGTGAAGTCAGCAGTGACTGGCAGAAACTTAACTTACAGTTCTATACAGATAGCATAAACCTATTTGGATTTTCTCAACTAATTACTCATCCAACCTTTACCAGTTCCGCAAACCAAAATGGCTCAATTGATTGGATTTTGGTCTCCTATCCTAACAATTTCTCTCAATCCAAAACACTTCCAGCCTCTATCGATGATCACCACCCCATCTGCACAACTAGACTTATCTCTCATTCATGCAGACAACATATGTACAAGACATTGCAAAACCTATCCAGTTTGACCAGCAGGCCTTTACAAATATATTAATCTCCATTAATTGGTCCTTCCTTAAATACTTACTGTTAGATTATGCAGTTAAACAATTTAATTCTACATTCTTAAACGCCTGAGACAGTTTAGCTCCCACCAGAAGGAAAAGAGTCAAACCCAGCTATACTCCTTGGCTGTCTTGCATATCAGATCACTCATGCAAAAAAGAGACAATGTTTGGACAACTTACCTAAAACCTAAGACTCATAATAATTTATAGAATTTCAAAGCACTGCATAACCTTGTAAAGAAACAGGTTTAGTTAGATAATTCTATGCAAAGCCACAAAATCAGCACAAATCCAGTCCAAAAACTTTCTGGCACACCATCAAAAAATCCTCCACCCAAGGAAGTCAGTCCTCCCCCCAACCCTCCTGTAATAGTACCTCCCCTGACACACCATCTCAATTTAACTTTTACTTCATTGATACCATAGCTTCCATCATTGACAAACTCCATCCATCACCCTCTACTTTCTCTCAGCCTCCTATTATCTGTCACTCCACATTTTCCCTTCAACCAGTTTCCACTTCCTTCATCAAATCCCTCTTGTGCAAGCTCAAGCCATGTCCCCCCTTGGCAGAAAATCTTCCTAATCAATTCCTAAAAATGGCTGCTGTCTCAGTTGCCTACCTAGTCTCCCTAATCATTAATAGATCTATTAGGGAAGCTTATGTTCCCCTACCTGTGGAAAAAAATCTTTGATCCTTCCCTTCCACAAAGGTGGCACTTCCACAGAAATTTCTAACTTTAGGCCAATTGCTATTCTTTCACCACTATCAAAACTTCTGGAAAAAATGTATCCATAAACAACTTCTTCAATACCTACTTGACAATAATCTCTCTCCCACCCAACATGGATTCAGACCAGCACACAGCACTATCACTGCTTTTTTATCCATCACTGACACTGTCAACAAAGCTCATGGCATAGGAAAATTTCTCTCTTCACTGTTTTTAGATCTGTCCAAAACCTTTGATACTGTCTCCCACCCGAAACTCATATCCCAACTATCTCATCTGGGCTTAACTGAAACATCTTTACAATGGTCCACTATCTCTCTAACAGATATCTATCAAATGGAACTTTTAACTTCTCTCCTTACTTATCAGTCAGCATTGGGGTACCCCAAGGCTCAATACTAGGTCTACTCCTCTTCAACATTTTTATTAGCCATCTTAATACTGCCACCAAACAAGCTACCCTAATTCAATATTCTGATAACTCCACATTAATCTGCTCTGCCAGGAATCTTTCTCATCTACAGAGTTTAACTCAAGATGCATTCAATTCCATTGAGTCTTGGCTCACCAATAACCGTTTACTACTTAACCACTATTTTTACCAAAATAATTTTCTCCAGATACTTCTAACTTTGGAATTACTTCTCTGAACAATATTTCAATCGATGTGGTTTCACACACAAAACTGTTAGGTGTAACTATCAACAACAGTCTTATGTTTGACCTGCATATCAGCAAAAACATAAAAAAAATAATCAAAAATTGGGCGTGATGTTTAGGGCTAAGAAATTTATCTCCAGCTCTGCAACAGTAACACTTGCCACCACCTATCTCTTACCCTCCCTTCTATATTCCTTACCTATTCTAACCAAGCTTCACTCTTCCCTCAAAGCAAACCTTAGCCAATGTTATAATAAAATAGCTAAATTTACCACAGGCCAAGCCCACTACTCTCACCATTGCTGTCCTCTGAAGTCCCTAAATTAGCTTGAACTACCTCACCTTCTCACCTTTAATCAACTAACACTAACATACAAAATATTGTACAACTCCTCATTTTCGCAAACTACATCCACACTGCTTCAGCACTATATTCCATCCTGTGACCAACACTCTTCTCAGAAGTATCTACTATCTATTTACAAACCTCAAAGATCTAATGGTGTTAATCTGTACTCTCACTGTGCTGCCAAATCATGGAATAGCATTCCAGAATCAATCAGACATACCATACCCCACTACTATTCCTTCAAGTCTAGGCTGAAAGAACATCTAACCAATAATTGGATCTGCCCATGCTCCATGCCATCTTAGTACTCTTTTCCATTCCCTTCTCCCCAGTCTTAATAGACTTTTCTTGATCTATCCTACTTCCCTTCCTGCATTTTCTGCTTTCTAGCCTAACCTTTTTATAATTCCTTAATCTTCTAATGTTCCTTCTCTCTGTCCTTACACTAACCTTTATCTATCCCAGAAATTATGAATGAAATTTACTACCTAAGTCTATTGCCAGAAAGTGTATATAGTTTTTATGACTTACTTATTCTGTAATATATTTTTCATGCATTATTATGTAACATGCATATTAGGAACACTCTTCTATCTTCTATTTAATGTATGTTCACTTGTATTGCTTGTTTTATATCTGCTTATTTTCTTCTTATTGTATCCACAGATTGCACCCCTGTGTGATTGTCTTAGTCTTTGTAATTAATGTTGATTTGTAATTCAGTTTAAATTGTACTGTGTAGCTTTTCTCCCTGGGCCTCAATTGAAAATGGGCTTGTACCCAGTTGGACTTTCCTAGTAAACAAATGTCAATTAAATAAATAAAATAAAAATAAAATCTGCTAATAGGTCCACCACCATGTGCAATTTAGCCATTTATACCAATATTGTAACTGTTTTAACACAAATTTGGAAGTAGATGTTGTTTATGAAGCTTTCTCTCAACTCTTTGACTATATGAATAGCAAGGTTGTGATCACTAATATGAATAAACTTGGGTTAACCCCCCCCTCCTCAATTTCATAGATTTGCAACTGTTTGTTAAAACAGATATTGGGTGGTTGACTAGGAAGGCACATGATCTAAGTGCTTCATGATTACACAGGCGATACTACAAAATTCTATCCAGACCCATTATTTATTCCAATTTCCTTCCTGATAAATACGCTTTCCAATTTTTTTAATTTCTCCAAGTCTTTGGGGTTTTTAATACCATGTTAGGAATGGACCCCATTCCTAAGTCAAATTATGATTAAATTTCATGAAATTAGTATCGTTTCAATCTTGCCAAAAGTGCTCTTCGCAGCACCTGCAATGTGCCCAGTAATGACTCCTTCTGCAATTTGTATGGAGGTGCATGTATCGTTAAAGTCCATATTATGTGATTGAAGAGTCTACTCTTTGAACTCATAATCACTGACAAATGCACAGCGAATGCTGTAAACTGCAAACAGCCACATCTGCAAATTTTTTCCTTGGGAAAAAAATTCAGTTGGCCATTATTGAGACTTGCCCTTTTCTTCAATGTAGAACGATCTTGGAGTTGGTATATTTAGTTAGGGGAGTGGGGGGGGCAAAGCCCCCCCCCACTTGGTTAGTGTTTTAAAGTTTTTTTTTTTTTTTTTACGGTCATGTGAATTTTTTCCCGAGGAAAAATTTGTGGACATGGTCATTCGTGGTTTACAGCATTCGCTGTGTATTTGTCAATGGTTATTTGTTCGAAGAGTAGACTCTTCAATCACATAATATAGACCCGTATCATTAACATATCTAAGTATGGTTGTAAACTATTTTTTATAAGACCTGTTGCTCCTGCTATTATTGGAACAGTCTGTGTATCCTTCTTCTATATTGCCCTCGTTTCTACGTGCAAATCCAGATATTTTATGACTTTGTGTCTCTCTGTACATAAGACACTGTAGTCACTGGGTGTAGCAATTTCAATGATCAATGTTATGTTTGTCTTCTTTTCATGGCCTACTATATTTGGTTTTCTCACATCTATTTTTTAAACTGTTGATAATGGGTGATCCCATGTGATATAAACTTCAAAACTTCATCATTTTCTGTAATGCTTTGTGGTTCATGCTTCCAGTGATTTTCAGCTACTTTAGTATTATAATGTTTGTATAATCCTCAATGCAACAGTCTTGCCACATTATTATGCCTTTCAGTATACAGTCATTCTGTCATTAGTATATCACAACTAGCAACAAGGTGTGACTGTTTCCAACTCTGTTTTACAAAACCTCCATTTGTCTGTTTCTCCCACATCTTCAATAGACTTTGTAAACCAATGTGTACGTTATGTCGTACACTGTCTTGGACCGCCAATATTAACCTTTCTTCTTTTGGTTTAAATTTGCCTCTCCTGAACCATTCCTGCATTTGGTCCCAAACAACATGAGGTTGTTCCAAGAGGTTTCTATACTTGCAACTATATTTATGCATTTTCCACATTTCTTCCCTTCCCATCTGATCCTCCACCTTAGATTCTTTCTTTTGTTTTTTGCCACTTTCAGATGCTGCCTGATTTTTATCTACTTCTGGTATGATTTCCATTCCTTCTTGACACCAATATGCTTTTGATAAACTAAGCAGGGAAGTAATCTTAGACTTTTTCACCTCATGCTTTAAAACTTTCACTATGTTTAGGTCTTGTGAGGTCAGCAAATATGCATGTACGACTGCAGCTCTATACATGTAATAAGAACTGGGAATATATAATCTTGGTATATATTGATTTTTATAAATCATTTGATTAGCATGAAGCATCCTTCTTGTTTTCCTGTCCAACCAATCCAACATCTGTTGGAGCCCGTCAGTCACCCCAAAACTCTAAGTTAGGACAGGAGGAGTTTGGACTTTGTTGCTAGATATCAATGCTGTTTTCAGTATTACTTTTAGTCTTCTAAAATATTCCTTACTAAGCTTTATTCACATGTGTTCATGCTTCATTGTTGAGCCTTCATCAATTCCCAAATATTTATACACTCCCTCTTGCTCAGGTTTTTTTATATCACATTCCTATCCTAAATGGATGTTTTTTTGGTGCTGCAGCTTTACTGTTTTAAATGTTGTTTTTGCACACCAAATGACACTCTTATTATCATCTGAAAATTTTTGACCACTTGCAGTTGTGCTTTCAGTTCCTCATCTGATGAACTAAACAGTTTTAAATGATCCAAAATAGAAGATTAGAAGACTTTATACTTTGTTGTTTTCTGGGGGGCAAATTGTAGCCATAACTTAATCTGTTAAGTAGACAGTTTAATGGATTAAGGGCAAGACAAAAGAACTGTAGTCACAGTGTGGATGTGATTATATAAGTCAGGCAAAGCTATTATCAGTTTTGAGGATGTCCTTTTCTATAAGGTACACTTCATGAGATTCATAGGTAAGTAAAGGAAAATAACATGATAATAAATGTAAAATGAAATGCAAAAGTTCCAGATAATATACCTTTAAAGCTGTTATTTATGGAGATACATAAACTCAAAATAATTTTAATGTTCAAGGATCTAGGTGTGCAAACTGGTGAAATGATTATATTTGTTGTTCCAGTAAATAAGCTACAGCATATGGGAAATTAAATGATTGGATACATCAGAAGGTTTATTACTCAGAGATAAAGAATTATTAATCTCCTTATTTATCAACCTAGCTAAAATTAAATTAGAATATAGTGGTACAATGTGGTACCTAAGAATAAAATCCTTATGTATGATGTTGGGAAAACACAGAACAGAAAAGAAAATGGATACCGTGAGAAATTTACCATATTAAGAAAGGGTAAAAAGTTTGAATTTATTTTATTTGTCCTACACATGATTCAGAAGAGATTTATATTGGTTTGTTACATCATCAATAATGCATTTTTGTTTGAATGTCTTGGATTTAGGCATTCCAAAAATGTGTGGTAACTGGAGAACGTAAGGCTGACATTGGGGTATGACAAAGTTCTAGCTCCTTGGAACATATTGACTAATCATATTAAAAATAATGACAGAATTTGGGCATGGACAGGATGCCTAACTGAGAACAGCAACTGGTGAAAGCTATAAGAATGAAAACTTTTCTCTGACAGAAAATATAATCAAAAATTAAAATCTGGAGACACTTGGCAGCTAATTTGTTTATTTTATAGCTTCAAGTTTTTCAAATGCTGTAATTTTCCTGCTTGGTTAAGAGAGAAAAGACTTCAATATAAGCAACTCAAAAAATGGTACTCAGGAGTTTTCTGTTAAAAATGACATCCAGTCAGTATGCAGGATATATTATTTAAAATGGCCATGCTGGATACCAAATAGAAAGTTTCAAAGAGTCCAGAAAGTAAATTTTTCAAGATGTTTGAACCCAGAAAGAGAAAATGTGATTTGAATTAAGCACAATTGTAACTTCTAAATACAATATAGACTGCAAATGTTGTTTTGAATTGATTTAAAAACTTAGAAAGTCATAGAGTTGGGACCATATGATCGAAGTTTTGAAACTTTGATTGTTTTGAATGGAGATTGCAGTACAGTGCAGAATGGGAAATTTAACATTTTCTGCAATGTAGTACGATCTCATAGTTGGTATATTTAATTAGCAAGGGGTGTGGGGGTACAGGGACTTGCACCTGCAAAAACATTAAAAATAGAACTTTTTTTAATGTTCAGAGTTCTGAAACTTCAATCGTGTGTTAGCCATATGAATTTTGAAGTTTCAAAACGTTGCTAATCTGACATAGCTTTATATATATATATATATATATATATATATATATATATATATATATATATATATAACAAGATAAAAATATGTATGCATTGATTTTCCTGTTGTATAATAATTTAATAAGATAAGATTACTTCTCACCTACAAGTTTACAGATATTTTTATCTATTCAGGTCTCACTCTTTTCTACTTATTTATTTATTTAGATATTTAGTTTTAATAATATTGAATGAATGAATAATTTAGGAATATTTAATAGATAATTACACTATTATTACACACACACACACACACACACACACACACACACACACACACACACACACACACACACATATATAT
This sequence comes from Protopterus annectens, assembly GCF_019279795.1. Taxonomy (NCBI): domain Eukaryota; kingdom Metazoa; phylum Chordata; order Ceratodontiformes; family Protopteridae; genus Protopterus; species Protopterus annectens. The sequence continues at coordinate 450,083,941 of NC_056731.1, read as the reverse complement.
ACACACACACACACACACACACACACACACACACATACACACATATATATATATATATAAACACTATTTATTAGAGTACTTAATATATGTGATTAATAGAAGAGGATTATTAAACATTTATGTAGTAAGGGGGAGTAGTTTTAAATGACAAAATATATAACTAAATAGTCTCATATTATTTTTAACATATACATAATGTTATATTAATTATTTGAAAGTCAAGGTAGCTTTTGGCTAGTTTTTGATATTTTTTTTGTGTTGGTAGATAGAGAGATAATATTGTAGTCTATCTCTTTGGTAGGCAACCTAGCAACTTTGATATTCATGGTAGGATATGTTTTATTGGTAATATATGCAGTTACAGTTGTAAACTTGTTTCTTTTTTTATTATTTATGAGATTTAGTAGTTTAGTTTGTAGAAAGGAAGAATTAAAAATGTGCAATGTTAAGACAGATTTAGAGGAATGCATTAATTTTTTATACAACTACATTAATATCGTGGATAAATGTGTCATATATCTCAAAATAATTTTTTTCAAATGTGCATTATGGATAGTTTTAATTTATTATCTGTTAATGTAAATGGATTAAATAATGGCAACAAAAGGAAATCATTAATGAGATATGTAAAATTAAATAGAGGAGACATTATATTCTTGTGAGAGACTCACCTATTAGATAAAGATATACAATATTTAAATAACTTGGATTACAAAATGTTATCATGTCTTTCTTTTAACAAAAAGAGTAGAGGAACTGCTATACATTTGAGAAAATCTACTGTAATGCCTAGGGTCATGGAATCTATTAATGATCCCAAATAATGTATACATTTTTAGCCATTAAATATAATGGGAAACTCTATACACTAGCTATTTTTGTTTACTGGATCCCTGAAAAAAAAGTGCAAGAGTAGCTAAAGATCACATAAACTTATTACAAAGTTATTGGAAGGGTAGTTTAATTTTAGCAGGGGGGTTTTAACTGCATATCTAGCATAAAATATACAAGTGAAAAGAAAAAAGCTAAGATTCTAGCATCAGCTAAAGAACTAAATGGATTAGTAATAATAATAGTTTGTTTGATTTAATAGTAAAAGCAGAAGATAAGTCATTGTTCTTCACCCATTATTCTTATACACTTGGGATGCAAAGTAGAATTTATAGGATTTTTGTCTCTACAGATTTACTTAATAAAGTGAATTGTTTTAAACTATTCCTCATCCTTTATCTGATCATAATATAGTAAGTATTAATATATTAATGGATACAATGAAATTTCAGATTATTTTTAGAATCCCAGTATTTATGAAGAAAAGTTACCTTAGGAACAAATCAAGATTTTTTTTATCTTTGAATGATGATGCTCAGGTTAGTAAAGTCATATTATGGGATTCCTTAAAATGCATTTTAAAGATAGACTGGGAAGATGGGTTAGTAATAAAATGAATGAGTGGGATAAAGAGTTGTTAGAAATATGAGATAAAATACATAAAGCTAGGTTTGAACAACAAAGAAATTAGATAATACTGAAGTCACGAAAACATTAATGATAAAATATCAAAAAGTTTAAAGTATAAAGTTTAGACAGCTTTAGAAATCTTCATTAGATGAGCTAACTAAAGGAAGATGCTAAGCAAAAAGGTGCAAATCAATAATATCTGAAATCCTCACACTAATAAATGTACTTCAGACATAGAGGAAATGTTTAATATTTTAATAATTCCATGATGATCTTATTAAAGCTAAAAATAATAATACTGATGATTACAACATTGATAAGTATTTAAAGAAAAATGTTACTTATAAACTTAATAACCAACAAATATCTTTGTTGAATAAGTATATTATCCTAAAAGTAGTCAAGAAAGCTTTAAAAAGGGGAAATGGTAAAGCTCCATGGTTAGATGGTTTAAGTATGGAATTATATAGTCTGCTTGTATTAAAGAGACATTTACAAGATAATGCAGAGTGACAAAATAATTTATCCCTCATGGAAATGTTCTGTAATTTCACTTATACTTGACAAAGAAAGGATAATAAGTTAGTTTCCTCATATAAACCCATTTCATTATTAAATGTAGACTATTATATATTTACTTCCATCTTTGCTATAGGAGCTATAGTTGATACATTATATAAAAAGATCAGACAGGCTTTATAGTCAATAGATTGACTTATGATAATATAAAAAGGGTAGTAACTATCTTAGATTTAACAAAAGGAATGAAAAAAATTGGTCCTAATTAGCTTAGATAAAGAGAGATAGACTGGAACTGCTTGTTTAAAACTTTAGAAGCATTTGCATTTCCAGACCAATTTGTTGGAATATTAAAAAAAAACCTTGCATGTAGACTCCAAAGCATATGTTAAAATTTAATCTTACATTTTTAAGGATTCACTTTAAATGAAGGCACAAAACAAGGGTATCCCTTGCCCCCTCTACTATTTGCATTAGTTATGGTACCCTTAGTAATAATATAAGAAACAATGAAAAAAATTATGGATTCTCAATTAATAAGGTTTGTCAATCTAAAATACAACTTTTTGCAGATGGTATTTTACTAACAATATGAGATTTAAATTATTCAATTGAAGAAATAGATAAGAAAATTGAAAAGTTTCAAGAAGTATCACTGCTGAAATTTAGTAATAATAAAATTGAAACTTTAGTGTTAAATCAGTTACTAGATATTACATTTAAAGATAGGGATAAATGTAATTGGGAAGGAAAAGAACTAAAATATTTAGGAATAAAAATCTATCAAGATGTGATTAAGATTATAAGTAATAATTGTGAAAAAAATAATTGAAGTGTCACCTCTTATGAAAATATGGAATGACTTTTTTTTTTACTTTTGAGGATAAGTTAGTACTTATTAAAATGATTATATTACCCAATATTTTATATATATATATATATATATATATATATATATCCTTCATACATGAAGTGGTGCACGACTGAATAAAGGTGCTCAGAATAACCATAAATATCACCACAGAAAAAACTCCAGTACTACAACTTTTCAAAAATCACCACTCGTATATGAATGCACTTAAGAATAGATGCTCAAAGGTAAAATGTCCAACAATATTTTCATGATACTTCCATGATAAATTCACAAAAAAAGCCCCAAAACAGCCAAAAGACATAAAAATGATTTACTCTAAATGGAGAAGTAATCCAATTGTTATGGCAGTGTGGCTAGAATAGAACTATGCAAACTGGTCTCACCCACTGATGTCATCAGTGCAAACCAGGTTGCTCCAGCAACATGCATTATAAAGAGTCACTATTTAAAGGGACAGAGTCCATTGATAAATAATGACATTAGTTATTATATATAAACACTAATGATATAAAATAAAATTATATCAATCTTTAATCTAAACCAAAAAAGATTTGACATAAAAAAACACAAAAATCCTGTCTACCAATATTCATTTAGATCAGGTTTAAACATAGCTCCTAAATTTACTACCCATAACTTTTCCTTTCTATCAAGAATCTCATGTTCAGTCAAAACTGGCAAACGATCCCTAAGTACCACATCAATACCTATGAAAATGAAATGGACAGGGGCACATTCACATTTATGTTTATAGAGGGTACTCCTAGGATGTCTACAATTCAAATCACTGAAGTGTATAGCTCTATGTTGTTTTAAGGGTCTGGAAGTTTGTCCCATGTAAAATGCTCTACATTGAAATATTGCTATGTAGTCTACCCAATCGATACTACATGTAATCAGATGCCTACTCAATATACATTCATGGTTTTAACAGACATGAATGATTTCATTTTGGACATAAATTTACAATAAACACAGTGTCCACAGTAGGTACTACCTGATAATGGCATATTCCTAAAATCTGACAAATATATATTGCTTTCAATCGCTTTAATACCTGACAAAAACATTTAAAGAAAATGAAAAAAATATGTTAACTTCATTCTTATGGTATCCTAAAAAGCCAAGAATTGCTTACAGAAATCATATAGGATTATGGGAGTATTGGGGTATAAGCTTCACAGACATAGAATCTTATTCCATTTTTGCAAATTTTAATTCTATTATATTCTGGATAGTCTCAACATATACTAGTCAATGGAAATGGGAAACCATCCATGAGTAGATTATACCAAATTCTTAAAAGTTTATCAAATATAATAAATTAGAAATATATAATAATCCTTTCATCTGGTTAGCAACATTTACCTTAGAAGGAAATTAATTTCATTCTTTAGACTCTGTATATATGAGAGCAATTGTTAAAACAGTTAAGAAATATGTTTTTAAAACCCCATTAATATCAAAATGTTAAATGCTGTCCTTTCCCATTGCACATACTTCTAGATTTAAGGAAACTCAGAACAGTGTTAAAATTAATTTACTAAAAAGGAATGAATTAGTATTATGGTCTGGTTGCTTTGAAAATGGAAAAGCTAAGTTGCCAGAATATTTAATGAAAGATTATAATTTGGATGACTCTGTTAAACTCTTAATATTATCCAACAGTAAGAAATTAAATGAATTTGTAGGTAATATGAGCGAAGAGGAACAGAACACTATTCCCTGATTATATGAATATATGAATTCTATCATCAAAGTTAAATTGACCTAGAAAGGAATCTTGTCCAATTTATATAAGTAAATTATAATAATAATACTTTTGATGCAAAATTCTGGAACTTTTTAGATCATAGTGAACTGAGTAACTCAATAGATTGTATGAATAAAACTGTACTTAAGTCAGTCAAACTTCTCCAGAGTTTATACTAGATAGTTTTATGTGGAAATATATACATAAAATGTTTATTACTCTGTATAAAATCTCTAAGTTTATTAAATTATGTCTTCATTTTGTTAGAGATGTAATAAAGATGCAAAAGCTGATTGGCCACATATGTTTATGGACTGTAAAAAATTAAATGCATACCGGGAAGTGATAAGTATGTTTTTTAAGAGGTTATGGTCTGACAATTGTATCTGTAAAAGCCAAACAACAAAAAATGTTTGGTAGTCTGCTGGTGGCAGGTAGAAAAGTTATTACCTAAAAATTGGAAATTGAAATCACTTTCTACATTCAAATAATTTTTAAATTTAACAACAATGCTATGCAAATCTAAAAAAGAAATGATTAGAATAAGATCCATAAATCATACTGAGATGTTTAGTTACTAGAATAGCTTTGAAGTGTTGCTTTTGAAATACCAAGACTCTTAATGCATTAATTGTATACGAATACCTTGATGATTCAATGTATTCCTGGCACTGTATAACAGTATATGATATTGAATTTCTTCCTTTCTGTATATGTATATATATATATATATATATATATATATATATATATATATATATATATATATATATATATATATATCTTGTATATAAGTTAAATCAATAAAAATGTTATTAAAATAGTGACACACTTGAAATTTTTAAGTCCAAAATGTATGAATTTTATGGGGGATTTAAATTTACATTATGAATTGTTGTGCTATGATTTTTGTCCCATTGCCAATATGATAATGATGACTATGATGAAATTCAGTTCCTTGTTAAATGTGTAGAAAGGTGACTGCACCAATTACCTTCCTTCAGGTAAATAGTAGGTACTTTGGCTACTTGATGCAGCCCTAACGTATTAGTGAGTTTATGAAGGTGAAACAATTGTATTCTTTCACTAATTATTTTCAACAGGAGGTTGCAGAAATATTTGGTAATTAAGGGAGGTTTTCTTGGAATGCATTACAAAATGCCTATGATACAGTGGTAAGAGAAAAAAGACAGCTGGGTTATTTGTTTGAATGGAACAGGGATAGGAGCTACAGTTGTCTTGTGAAACTAATCAGAATTTCTACGATAAAGAATTTGTCCTTTTTGTGGATAAGGTAGCGAGAATTTTACATAAATAATGTCAGATGAGACTGTGTGCAACATTCTACCATAGATGCTTAAAGTCTCATATAGAAATGTGAAGTGTGTACCAGATTATTTTAGCTATAGCCAAAGTTAAAATAGATAGAATGAAAGACAATGGAGGCAAGTCAAGTTACTTTTGCAATATTCATGACTTGTATGGTGAATTTATTTGCACTGAGTTGGATATTATTTATGTTTTCAGATGTTCTTGAATTTCTCCAAAATGGTATATCACAGGGACTAGAAGAAAAACACTTAGAGTTCTGAAACATAAAGGGGACATTGGGAAGTGGAATCTTAAAAGCTTAGTTATTAAACATTGCAGTGAATGTCCTTGAAGGATGTATTTGAGGTATTAAGAGAATAATTCATCAAAAGGAGATGCGTTGTATTCCTACATTTATAATAATAATAATAATAATAACAATAATAATAATAATCACTATGGGATTAATGCTAAATTATGTTGAAAATGTTTTTTATATATTAATTGATAACACGTTTAAAGTCAGATATTATCTTCTGTCATTATGTAAGATGGGGAATGTCTTTTTTATTTCAGAAATTAAGGGACAAAGATAGAGCAATGCTAAATTAGTTAACAGGAAAATAATTTTTATGAAGTGAGATGTGAAAATACAAAAATGCAAAGTTGGAGCTAACTTACTACTCTGGAAAGCCACTTGTCTTACTAAGGTCCCAAGTGTAAAAAAAAATTAAATAACATATTTGCAAAGTAAAAAACATTGAAACGGTCCCAAGTATAAAAAATAAAATCTTTTGAAAGTTAAAAACATTGAAAATGTCCCAAGTATAAAAAAATAGGGTTAAATATAAGTCTAATATTTTTATTTGACTGGGTCACAAATATAGTATGATGATTGTTTAGCTAGATTTTTATATGTGTTTTTCCCTCTATGCCCTCCAACCATTAAGCCTCTTCCTATGGACCCTGAAGATATTAATTCTCCCACCATTATGCAATCCTGAGATGGGATTGAGAGCTGAATGGAAAGGCTGAGCCATCATGCAGGTAGCCAAAAAAAGTGGTCTGCGCTCTTATCCCTACCTACTGTTGCAAGCTATTAGGGCATTTCTAATGGCCTTAATCTGCACTGAGTAGCTGATATGGGCAGTTGTATCATTATGAGGATCTACAATGCCCTCTCCATGTATTATGCATGCTTCTATAAACATGTTAATGGGGACTACCATTATTAGTTTGGTAGCACCAGGCTCACACACCCTGGATATTAACTTTTCATTGCTTGCAAGCCTCTGCTGTACTGTATAATGCAGTTGGATTGGTTGATCTGCCAACCTATATTTGTGACAGTTTGATAAAAACCTTTGGCAGGGTTACGTGATTTAAAACTAGCATCAAAATGTCAAACATAACTGTAAATCTTTAAAACAGGTGATTTGAATGAATCCTTCCAATAAACTTGCTTACTTATAGCTTACATTTACTTCATAGCAATTCATAACTAATCTGGCATCTGTTTATCTCACTTTATCAGCTAGTACCATCTGACAAAGTAAATTAGGATCTTCACCTCCCAGAAAATTACACATACCAAAAATTTGTATCCAGAAACCGGGCAAAGAGCACAAATTCACTTCCTTCCTACAGAATGGAATCTTCTACCTGACAGTACCAAGGTATCAATCAGCTCTTTACCCAGATTTCAAAGTAGCTAAAAGCAGAGTTGCTTAAATAGTAATATTTGTGCCTGTAGTATAACATACTTTATAACATTCTCTTCCCTGTAGTCTCTTCTACCTTTTATTCCTAGCATTTAATTACATCATAAAGTCAGCCTATTGTGTTAGCTATTGCACACTACACCTTTTGAGTTTACCTGTTTTTACTGTCCTTTACTCCCCCTCATTTCCCTTCTTCATGCCTCTCTTTTGTACTTCTTATTTTTGCTTTAGTTTTATTTGGGTTTATTTTGGTTTTCTGTGCTGCACTGATCACAGATCACTTCTCCTCTGAATCGTTTTACCTTTCTTTATCAATGCATAGTTATACTTTGCTCTATTAGCAGTATTTTTTTTCTCATTTGATCACCATGTTTCTTGTGATACTTCACATAGTTCCATTACCTTTACATTTTTTTGTCATACTTTTACTACATTTACCTCATAATTTTATGCACAAGTTGATATGCCTTATTTTCCTCACCTACCACTTTCTTTGACCTTGCCCTGTTTTTTACTATTTTTAATAAGCATCTGTTACAGATGTGTATAAAGCTGCATTATATTTCCATTTAAGATGCTGTTTGGTATTTTTCCTCAAAGTAGTAACTTCAATAACATATTTTCTGCATGTATTTCACTGATTTTATGATGTCTATCTTTTACATGCAGAGTTATGCAGTGTTATGTACCATAACCTCGTAAAAACAATAAAAAAACTCCAAAGACAAAAAGCTGCATGCAGAATGAAATGGAGTCTCACTCAAAAATCCATCCAGCAAATATACCATAGCCCAGTAAAAAAAATGACCATAAAGTGGATTATCCTGTAAACAGGATTTCGTCCCGCTGAGCTAGAAAGACTGATAGAGTTGATTCAATCTTTTTATACAGCCAGCTATTTGACCAGGAGACCCTTAAAAATATGTGAAGTAAGATTGTTGGTTAACATCACTACACTATAATTAACAGTGGCCACAAGAAATATACAGATAAGTGTATATGTAGGAGCATATGTACTCACATACACACACACACACACACACACACACACACACACACACACACACACACACACACACACACACATATATGCATATACACACTCAAGGCCCTATCCTTGTTTTCTGTCTCCTACAGGCTTTTGAGGGGAGATCTATGTCTGGCATACAGGGAATTGCCAAACCCCACTCTGATGGACCTCCTGCATATCCACAAAACAAACAACACCAGAATTACCTGTTCTAAAGACTTAAACCCTGCTTGTGATATAAATAGGAGCTGCTGGAGAGATAGGTATGTATCCCAGAGACTACCCCATCTATGGAACAGGCTCCCCATCCATGTGAAGCAGAGTTCCTCCCTATCCCAATTCAAGTGCAACTTGGAGAACTGGATGGGAAACCAGAAATTCATCCCTGATTTGGCACCTATGTCTCTAATGGACACAGGTAACCTGTAAATGGTTAATCTCCCAGGCCCATGCTTACACTTATCAAGGGTATCAGAACTTGTCAAAGATTTGGGATGCATGGCTAGCCTTAAAAGGGCCTTTGTGGTCGTTAGCCTAGTAAATACCTATGAACTATGAACCTATGAACCTATATATAAACACAAAAAGAATGTACAAACTGCAGGCAACCTTGAGACCGGCAAGCAGGCTTAAAGGCAGGAAGCACAAACCAAATCTCCTTTAACGCAGTATTTTATTTTTCAAGAGTAAAGCGTTTTCGCCGTAACCAATGTCACAGCTTCATCAGAAGGAAAACAGTTAACTGTGCAAGCAATCATAATTATAGAAAACAAACAGGAAATGACAAACATCAATTTCCTAAACACTACAATTAATTAACCCTATTATCTAAAAAAAATAGGTGTAAAAAATTGTAAAACATGAACGTAGGTTCAATTAAAATACATAAATAAAAATACCCAATAAAAACACTTATAATGAATACAAGGCCAAAAGCCAAATATGTTAAACAACATTGATACACTCAAAAATGTATAAATATATAACCAAACGGTCACCTCAAATAACTCTTTAGTTTTAAAATACAGGATATATTACAATTTTCATTCAGACCAGGTGGTCTGAATGCATCCAGATTCAACTGCCAAGCTAATTCATAGAATTATATAGTTATATATAATATTATATAAAAAAAATAATCAAAAATTGGGCGTGATGTTTAGGGCTAAGAAATTTATCTCCAGCTCCGCAACAGTAACACTTGCCACCACCTATCTCTTACCCTCCCTTCTATATTCCTTACCTATTCTAACCAAGCTTCACTCTTCCCTCAAAGCAAACCTTAGCCAATGTTATAATAAAATAGCTAAATTTACCACAGGCCAAGCCCACTACTCTCACCATTGCTGTCCTCTGAAGTCCCTAAATTAGCTTGAACTACCTCACCTTCTCACCTTTAATCAACTAACACTAACATACAAAATATTGTACAACTCCTCATTTTCGCAAACTACATCCACAAATAGAAAGTTTCAAAAAAGAGTCCAGAAAGTAAATTTTTCAAGATGTTTGAACCCGGAAAGAGAAAATGTGATTTGAATTAAGCACAATTGTAACTTCTAAATACAATATAGACTGCAAATGTTGTTTTGAATTGATTTAAAAACTTAGAAAGTCATAGAGTTGGGACCATATGATCGAAGTTTTGAAACTTTGATTGTTTTGAATGGAGATTGCAGTACAGTGCAGAATGGGAAATTTAACATTTTCTGCAATGTAGTACGATCTCATAGTTGGTATATTTAATTAGCAAGGGGTGTGGGGGTACAGGGGACTTGCACCCCTGCAAAAACATTAAAAATAGAACTTTTTTTAATGTTCAGAGTTCTGAAACTTCAATCGTGTGTTAGCCATATGAATTTTGAAGTTTCAAAACGTTGCTAATCTGACATAGCTTTATATATATATATATATATATATATATATATATATATATATATATATATATATATATATATATATAAAACAAGATAAACATATGTATGCATTGATTTTCCTGTTGTATAATAATTTAATAAGATAAGATTACTTCTCACCTACAAGTTTACAGATATTTTTATCTCTTCAGGTCTCACTCTGTTCTACTTATTTATTTATTTAGATATTTAGTTTTAATAATATTGAATGAATGAATAATTTAGGAATATTTAATAGATAATTACACTATTATTACACACACACACACACACACACACACACACACACACACACACACACACACACACACACACACACACACATATACACACACACACACACACACACACACACACACACACACACACACACACACATATATATATATATATATATATATATATATATATAAACACTATTTATTAGAGTACTTAATATATGTGATTAATAGAAGAGGATTATTAAACATTTATGTAGTAAGGGGGAGTAGTTTTAAATGACAAAATATATAACTAAATAGTCTCATATTATTTTTAACATATACATAATGTTATATTAATTATTTGAAAGTCAAGGTAGCTTTTGGCTAGTTTTTGATATTTTTTTGTGTTGGTAGATAGAGAGATAATATTGTAGTCTATCTCTTTGGTAGGCAACCTAGCAACTTTGATATTCATGGTAGGATATGTTTTATTGGTAATATATGCAGTTACAGTTGTAAACTTGTTTCTTTTTTTATTATTTATGAGATTTAGTAGTTTAGTTTGTAGAAAGGAAGAATTAAAAATGTGCAATGTTAAGACAGATTTAGAGGAATGCATTAATTTTTTATACAACTACATTAATATCGTGGATAAATGTGTCATATATCTCAAAATAATTTTTTTCAAATGTGCATTATGGATAGTTTTAATTTATTATCTGTTAATGTAAATGGATTAAATAATGGCAACAAAAGGAAATCATTAATGAGATATGTAAAATTAAATAGAGGAGACATTATATTCTTGTGAGAGACTCACCTATTAGATAAAGATATACAATATTTAAATAACTTGGATTACAAAATGTTATCATGTCTTTCTTTTAACAAAAAGAGTAGAGGAACTGCTATACATTTGAGAAAATCTACTGTAATGCCTAGGGTCATGGAATCTATTAATGATCCCAAATAATGTATACATTTTTAGCCATTAAATATAATGGGAAACTCTATACACTAGCTATTTTTGTTTACTGGATCCCTGAAAAAAAAGTGCAAGAGTAGCTAAAGATCACATAAACTTATTACAAAGTTATTGGAAGGGTAGTTTAATTTTAGCAGGGGGGTTTTAACTGCATATCTAGCATAAAATATACAAGTGAAAAGAAAAAAGCTAAGATTCTAGCATCAGCTAAAGAACTAAATGGATTAGTAATAATAATAGTTTGTTTGATTTAATAGTAAAAGCAGAAGATAAGTCATTGTTCTTCACCCATTATTCTTATACACTTGGCATGCAAAGTAGAATTTATAGGATTTTTGTCTCTACAGATTTACTTAATAAAGTGAATTGTTTTAAACTATTCCTCATCCTTTATCTGATCATAATATAGTAAGTATTAATATATTAATGGATACAATGAAATTTCAGATTATTTTTAGAATCCCAGTATTTATGAAGAAAAGTTACCTTAGGAACAAATCAAGATTTTTTTTATCTTTGAATGATGATGCTCAGGTTAGTAAAGTCATATTATGGGATTCCCTAAAATGCATTTTAAAGATAGACTGGGAAGATGGGTTAGTAATAAAATGAATGAGTGGGATAAAGAGTTGTTAGAAATATGAGATAAAATACATAAAGCTAGGTTTGAACAACAAAGAAATTAGATAATACTGAAGTCACGAAAACATTAATGATAAAATATCAAAAAGTTTAAAGTATAAAGTTTAGACAGCTTTAGAAATCTTCATTAGATGAGCTAACTAAAGGAAGATGCTAAGCAAAAAGGTGCAAATCAATAATATCTGAAATCCTCACACTAATAAATGTACTTCAGACATAGAGGAAATGTTTAATATTTTAATAATTCCATGATGATCTTATTAAAGCTAAAAATAATAATACTGATGATTACAACATTGATAAGTATTTAAAGAAAAATGTTACTTATAAACTTAATAACCAACAAATATTTTTGCTGAATAAGTATATTATCATAAAAGTAGTCAAGAAAGCTTTAAAAAGGGGAAATGGTAAAGCTCCATGGTTAGATGGTTTAAGTATGGAATTATATAGTCTGCTTGTATTAAAGAGACATTTACAGGATAATGCAGAGTGACAAAATAATTTATCCCTCATGGAAATTTTCTGTAATTTCACTTATACTTGACAAAGAAAGGATAATAAGTTAGTTTCCTCATATAAACCCATTTCATTATTAAATGTAGACTATTATATATTTACTTCCATCTTTGCTATAGGAGCTATAGTTGATACATTATATAAAAAGATCAGACAGGCTTTATAGTCAATAGATTGACTTATGATAATATAAAAAGGGTAGTAACTATCTTAGATTTAACAAAAGGAATGAAAAAAATTGGTCCTAATTAGCTTAGATAAAGAGAGATAGACTGGAACTGCTTGTTTAAAACTTTAGAAGCATTTGCATTTCCAGACCAATTTGTTGGAATATTAAAAAAAAACCTTGCATGTAGACTCCAAAGCATATGTTAAAATTTAATCTTACATTTTAAGGATTCACTTTAAATGAAGGCACAAAGCAAGGGTATCCCTTGCCCCCTCTACTATTTGCATTAGTTATGGTACCCTTAGTAATAATATAAGAAACAATGAAAAAAATTATGGATTCTCAATTAATAAGGTTTGTCAATCTAAAATACAACTTTTGCAGATGGTATTTTACTAACAATATGAGATTTAAATTATTCAATTGAAGAAATAGATAAGAAAATTGAAAAGTTTCAAGAAGTATCACTGCTGAAATTTAGTAATAATAAAATTGAAACTTTAGTGTTAAATCAGTTACTAGATATTACATTTAAAGATAGGGATAAATGTAATTGGGAAGGAAAAGAACTAAAATATTTAGGAATAAAAATCTATCAAGATGTGATTAAGATTATAAGTAATAATTGTGAAAAAAATAATTGAAGTGTCACCTCTTATGAAAATATGGAATGACTTTTTTTTTTACTTTTGAGGATAAGTTAGTACTTATTAAAATGATTATATTACCCAATATTTTATATATATATATATATATATATATCCTTCATACATGAAGTGGTGCACGACTGAATAAAGGTGCTCAGAATAACCATAAATATCACCACAGAAAAAACTCCAGTACTACAACTTTTCAAAAATCACCACTCGTATATGAATGCACTTAAGAATAGATGCTCAAAGGTAAAATGTCCAACAATATTTTCATGATACTTCCATGATAAATTCACAAAAAAAGCCCCAAAACAGCCAAAAGACATAAAAATGATTTACTCTAAATGGAGAAGTAATCCAATTGTTATGGCAGTGTGGCTAGAATAGAACTATGCAAACTGGTCTCACCCACTGATGTCATCAGTGCAAACCAGGTTGCTCCAGCAACATGCATTATAAAGAGTCACTATTTAAAGGGACAGAGTCCATTGATAAATAATGACATTAGTTATTATATATAAACACTAATGATATAAAATAAAATTATATCAATCTTTAATCTAAACCAAAAAAGATTTGACATAAAAAAACACAAAAATCCTGTCTACCAATATTCATTTAGATCAGGTTTAAACATAGCTCCTAAATTTACTACCCATAACTTTTCCTTTCTATCAAGAATCTCATGTTCAGTCAAAACTGGCAAACGATCCCTAAGTACCACATCAATACCTATGAAAATGAAATGGACAGGGACACATTCACATTTATGTTTATAGAGGGTACTCCTAGGATGTCTACAATTCAAATCACTGAAGTGTATAGCTCTATGTTGTTTTAAGGGTCTGGAAGTTTGTCCCATGTAAAATGCTCTACATTGAAATATTGCTATGTAGTCTACCCAATCGATACTACATGTAATCAGATGCCTACTCAATATACATTCATGGTTTTAACAGACATGAATGATTTCATTTTGGACATAAATTTACAATAAACACAGTGTCCACAGTAGGTACTACCTGATAATGGCATATTCCTAAAATCTGACAAATATATATTGCTTTCAATCGCTTTAATACCTGACAAAAACATTTAAAGAAAATGAAAAAAATATGTTAACTTCATTCTTATGGTATCCTAAAAAGCCAAGAATTGCTTACAGAAATCATATAGGATTATGGGAGTATTGGGGTATAAGCTTCACAGACATAGAATCTTATTCCATTTTTGCAAATTTTAATTCTATTATATTCTGGATAGTCTCAACATATACTAGTCAATGGAAATGGGAAACCATCCATGAGTAGATTATACCAAATTCTTAAAAGTTTATCAAATATAATAAATTAGAAATATATAATAATCCTTTCATCTGGTTAGCAACATTTACCTTAGAAGGAAATTAATTTCATTCTTTAGACTCTGTATATATGAGAGCAATTGTTAAAACAGTTAAGAAATATGTTTTTAAAACCCCATTAATATCAAAATGTTAAATGCTGTCCTTTCCCATTGCACATACTTCTAGATTTAAGGAAACTCAGAACAGTGTTAAAATTAATTTACTAAAAGGAATGAATTAGTATTATGGTCTGGTTGCTTTGAAAATGGAAAAGCTAAGTTGCCAGAATATTTAATGAAAGATTATAATTTGGATGACTCTGTTAAACTCTTAATATTATCCAACAGTAAGAAATTAAATGAATTTGTAGGTAATATGAGCGAAGAGGAACAGAACACTATTCCCTGATTATATGAATATATGAATTCTATCATCAAAGTTAAATTGACCTAGAAAGGAATCTTGTCCAATTTATATAAGTAAATTATAATAATAATACTTTTGATGCAAAATTCTGGAACTTTTTAGATCATAGTGAACTGAGTAACTCAATAGATTGTATGAATAAAACTGTACTTAAGTCAGTCAAACTTCTCCAGAGTTTATACTAGATAGTTTTATGTGGAAATATATACATAAAATGTTTATTACTCTGTATAAAATCTCTAAGTTTATTAAATTATGTCTTCATTTTGTTAGAGATGTAATAAAGATGCAAAAGCTGATTGGCCACATATGTTTATGGACTGTAAAAAATTAAATGCATACTGGGAAGTGATAAGTATGTTTTTTAAGAGGTTATGGTCTGACAATTGTATCTGTAAAAGCCAAACAACAAAAAATGTTTGGAAGTCTGCTGGTGGCAGGTAGAAAAGTTATTACCTAAAAATTGGAAATTGAAATCACTTTCTACATTCAAATAATTTTTAAATTTAACAACAATGCTATGCAAATCTAAAAAAGAAATGATTAGAATAAGATCCATAAATCATACTGAGATGTTTAGTTACTAGAATAGCTTTGAAGTGTTGCTTTTGAAATACCAAGACTCTTAATGCATTAATTGTATACGAATACCTTGATGATTCAATGTATTCCTGGCACTGTATAACAGTATATGATATTGAATTTCTTCCTTTCTGTATATGTATATATATATATATATATATATATATATATATATATATGTATATATATATATATATATCTTGTATATAAGTTAAATCAATAAAAATGTTATTAAAATAGTGACACACTTGAATTTTTTAAGTCCAAAATGTATGAATTTTATGGGGGATTTAAATTTACATTATGAATTGTTGTGCTATGATTTTTGTCCCATTGCCAATATGATAATGATGACTATGATGAAATTCAGTTCCTTGTTAAATGTGTAGAAAGGTGACTGCACCAATTACCTTCCTTCAGGTAAATAGTAGGTACTTTGGCTACTTGATGCAGCCCTAACGTATTAGTGAGTTTATGAAGGTGAAACAATTGTATTCTTTCACTAATTATTTTCAACAGGAGGTTGCAGAAATATTTGGTAATTAAGAGAGGTTTTCTTGGAATGCATTACAAAATGCCTATGATACAGTGGTAAGAGAAAAAAGACAGCTGGGTTATTTGTTTGAATGGAACAGGGATAGGAGCCACAGTTGTCTTGTGAAACTAATCAGAATTTCTACGATAAAGAATTTGTCCTTTTTGTGGATAAGGTAGCGAGAATTTTACATAAATAATGTCAGATGAGACTGTGTGCAACATTCTACCAGAGATGCTTAAAGTCTCATATAGAAATGTGAAGTGTGTACCAGATTATTTTAGCTATAGCCAAAGTTAAAATAGATAGAATGAAAGACAATGGAGGCAAGTCAAGTTACTTTTGCAATATTCATGACTTGTATGGTGAATTTATTTGCACTGAGTTGGATATTATTTATGTTTTCAGATGTTCTTGAATTTCTCCAAAATGGTATATCACAGGGACTAGAAGAAAAACACTTAGAGTTCTGAAACATAAAGGGGACATTGGGAAGTGGAATCTTAAAAGCTTAGTTATTAAACATTGCAGTGAATGTCCTTGAAGGATGTATTTGAGGTATTAAGAGAATAATTCATCAAAAGGAGATGCGTTGTATTCCTACATTTATAATAATAATAATAATAATAACAATAATAATAATAATCACTATGGGATTAATGCTAAATTATGTTGAAAATGTTTTTTATATATTAATTGATAACACGTTTAAAGTCAGATATTATCTTCTGTCATTATGTAAGATGGGGAATGTCTTTTTTATTTCAGAAATTAAGGGACAAAGATAGAGCAATGCTAAATTAGTTAACAGGAAAATAATTTTTATGAAGTGAGATGTGAAAATACAAAAATGCAAAGTTGGAGCTAACTTACTACTCTGGAAAGCCACTTGTCTTACTAAGGTCCCAAGTGTAAAAAAAAATTAAATAACATATCTGCAAAGTAAAAAACATTGAAAAGGTCCCAAGTATAAAAAATAAAATCTTTTAAAAGTTAAAAACATTGAAAATGTCCCAAGTATAAAAAAATAGGGTTAAATATAAGTCTAATATTTTTATTTGACTGGGTCACAAATATAGTATGATGATTGTTTAGCTAGATTTTTATATGTGTTTTTCCCTCTATGCCCTCCAACCATTAAGCCTCTTCCTATGGACCCTGAAGATATTAATTCTCCCACCATTATGCAATCCTGAGATGGGATTGAGAGCTGAATGGAAAGGCTGAGCCATCATGCAGGTAGCCAAAAAGTGGTCTGCGCTCTTATCCCTACCTACTGTTGCAAGCTATTAGGGCATTTCTAATGGCCTTAATCTGCACTGAGTAGCTGATATGGGCAGTTGTATCATTATGAGGATCTACAATGCCCTCTCCATGTATTATGCATGCTTCTATAAACATGTTAATGGGGACTACCATTATTAGTTTGGTAGCACCAGGCTCACACACCCTGGATATTAACTTTTCATTGCTTGCAAGCCTCTGCTGTACTGTATAATGCAGTTGGATTGGTTGATCTGCCAACCTATATTTGTGACAGTTTGATAAAACCTTTGGCAGGGTTACGTGATTTAAAACTAGCATCAAAATGTCAAACATAACTGTAAATCTTTAAAACAGGTGATTTGAATGAATCCTTCCAATAAACTTGCTTACTTATAGCTTACATTTACTTCATAGCAATTCATAACTAATCTGGCATCTGTTTATCTCACTTTATCAGCTAGTACCATCTGACAAAGTAAATTAGGATCTTCACCTCCCAGAAAATTACACATACCAAAAATTTGTATCCAGAAACCGGGCAAAGAGCACAAATTCACTTCCTTCCTACAGAATGGAATCTTCTACCTGACAATACCAAGGTATCAATCAGCTCTTTACCCAGATTTCAAAGTAGCTAAAAGCAGAGTTGCTTAAATAGTAATATTTGTGCCTGTAGTATAACATACTTTATAACATTCTCTTCCCTGTAGTCTCTTCTACCTTTTATTCCTAGCATTTAATTACATCATAAAGTCAGCCTATTGTGTTAGCTATTGCACACTACACCTTTGAGTTTACCTGTTTTACTGTCCTTTACTCCCCTCATTTCCCTTCTTCATGCCTCTCTTTTGTACTTCTTATTTTGCTTTAGTTTTATTTGGGTTTATTTTGGTTTTCTGTGCTGCACTGATCACAGATCACTTCTCCTCTGAATCGTTTTACCTTTCTTTATCAATGCATAGTTATACTTTGCTCTATTAGCAGTATTTTTTTTCTCATTTGATCACCATGTTTCTTGTGATACTTCACATAGTTCCATTACCTTTACATTTTTTTGTCATACTTTTACTACATTTACCTCATAATTTTATGCACAAGTTGATATGCCTTATTTTCCTCACCTACCACTTTCTTTGACCTTGCCCTGTTTTTTACTATTTTTAATAAGCATCTGTTACAGATGTGTATAAAGCTGCATTATATTTCCATTTAAGATGCTGTTTGGTATTTTTCCTCAAAGTAGTAACTTCAATAACATATTTTCTGCATGTATTTCACTGATTTTATGATGTCTATCTTTTACATGCAGAGTTATGCAGTGTTATGTACCATAACCTCGTAAAAACAATAAAAAAACTCCAAAGACAAAAAGCTGCATGCAGAATGAAATGGAGTCTCACTCAAAAATCCATCCAGCAAATATACCATAGCCCAGTAAAAAAAATGACCATAAAGTGGATTATCCTGTAAACAGGATTTCATCCCGCTGAGCTAGAAAGACTGATAGAGTTGATTCAATCTTTTTATACAGCCAGCTATTTGACCAGGAGACCCTTAAAAATATGTGAAGTAAGATTGTTGGTTAACATCACTACACTATAATTAACAGTGGCCACAAGAAATATACAGATAAGTGTATATGTAGGAGCATATGTACTCACATACACACACACACACACACACACACACACACACACACACACACACACACACATATATGCATATACACACTCAAGGCCCTATCCTTGTTTTCTGTCTCCTACAGGCTTTTGAGGGGAGATCTATGTCTGGCATACAGGGAATTGCCAAACCCCACTCTGATGGACCTCCTGCATATCCACAAAACAAACAACACCAGAATTACCTGTTCTAAAGACTTAAACCCTGCTTGTGATATAAATAGGAGCTGCTGGAGAGATAGGTATGTATCCCAGAGACTACCCCATCTATGGAACAGGCTCCCCATCCATGTGAAGCAGAGTTCCTCCCTATCCCAATTCAAGTGCAACTTGGAGAACTGGATGGGAAACCAGAAATTCATCCCTGATTTGGCACCTATGTCTCTAATGGACACAGGTAACCTGTAAATGGTTAATCTCCCAGGCCCATGCTTACACTTATCAAGGGTATCAGAACTTGTCAAAGATTTGGGATGCATGGCTAGCCTTAAAAAGGCCTTTGTGGTCGTTAGCCTAGTAAATACCTATGAACTATGAACCTATGAACCTATATATAAACACACATACACACTTGGCTTAATTACACTTTTGTAACATATAGGCTTTTGTGTCATCATTTACTGTAACAGGATTTTGATGTCATACACACACGCACGTGCACAGGCGTGTGCTCATACATTTATACAAGCATTCACACATACTCAACTTAATTAGAGATTTGTAAAGTACAAGCTGTTGTGTCATCATATACTGTGAGGGGGAATTTTGCTGTCATGCATACATGTATACACACACACACACACACACTGATATATTTATTTGTGTAAATAAACACGCATTCACACATTTACTGTGACAGGATTTTACTTTCAACATAAGATCATACTGCTTCCTCCTAAAGTTAAAATCACAGTACAAATAAAAGACTCATTAAACATTTGCATTGGTAGGAGTTTACAAATATATACAACAATTAGCTGTTAAGCAGAAATTTTAAAAAAATATATATATATATTTATGGCAAATTTTGATTTTTCACATTACAAATGCTGAATAAATCTCAAACAGACTAAATTTTCTACAGTTTTTATTTTCTGGATGGTAGTAGACAACCTCATTGCTGTTTTGTTTGTAGGAAAGACTTACAAAAGGCTTTGGTAAGCATACTTTCCATAGCCTAAATTTAACAGGTCTTCTCTGTCATTTAGTCAGACCTGCACAGAAATGCCATTGGCTATACCTACTCTGCATTATTTCTGTGCTACATAATCTGATACTGAGCAAACACTATTATAGTTATGTTCTAAAAGTCAAAAGCTGACATTAGAATGCATTCAATGTTGACATAATTTTAGTAAAAATGTGAAAAGTACTAAAGCAAATGATTAGGCTGTTTTTAAAAAATTGCATCTTTAGTGAAGGAACATGTTATTTGCTCTAGCGAAAGGTATATGATTTACTGAGGGATGTGAAACTACAGTTATAAGACAATATACAATTAGTACACTGCAAAACTCTGCTACAGCTCAATTAAAAAAAAAACAACATTATTTTTAGTGCAGGCCATATGATGTAGCATTAGTCTGTATGGACAAATAAAATATGTTTGATATGGAAAATGTCTGAATGTTTCATATAAGCACTGTGTTTATTTAAAATAGAGTTATAAAGTTGTGATTTCCATAAACACATGCTTACTTTCGCCATCAATAGAGGAAAAAACTGAAACAGTTTTAAAGGTCTCTCTTTCAGTTTTACAGGATTGTGATAGTTGTTCCTTGTTGATAATCCTATATTGTTTCAGGAGTTCTATGAACTTTGATCTCATGGTTGCTCCCAAGAAGGCATAAAGGATGGGGCTGAGACAGCAACGCAGAGATGCAAGGGCTTCTGTTACAACTCTGGCATATTTATGAATAATTTTGGTGCTGCAGTCTTGCAGAAAGAGATCCTCATCACTTTTGAATGCATTAATAAAAATCATAACATTGTAAGGCAGCTGAAAAACAATAAAGCTCATCACTGTTGCAAAAATCAGTCTGATGGATTTTTGCTTACTGAATCCTTTGGAATGAATTAAAGTCCTGATAATCAAGTAATAGCAAATGACCATAGCTAGAAAAGGTATCAGAAACCCAATCAGCATTTGGGACATTCGTGCTGTTAGTAACGAAATGTCATTGTTATTCAAGTGTTTCATCTGACAAGTTCTTTTGGATGCAGTGACGACCTCACTGAACAACATCTGTGGAATACTGAGGGCCACTGAAAACACCCAGATGCATATGCAGATTACTTTAGCTGTCAGCCATCTTTGACTTTGATACAAACGAGCTCTCACTGCTTGAGAAATTGTAATGTACCGGTCAATGGTAATGTAGGTGATAGTCAGCATACAACTGTACAGACTGACAGAATACAAACTGTGTATTAACTTACACAGTGGGATACCAAATGTCCATTCATGAGATGCAATGTATGCCCAGAATGGCAGGGTACCAAGGAATAATATGTCAGCAATAGCAAGGCTCATCATGTGGATGTCTATTAAATTCTTGCACTTGTCATAGATGACGCATGTCACAACTAAAATGTTTTCTGCAATGCCTATGATGCAGACAATATAATACACACATGGCAGGAACACTTTTTGAAACTGTGCTACATTTTCAGAATCACATTGAAGAAGAACAACATAATCAACTGGAACATAGAAATAGTCTGAAGTGGAGTTATCCAGTACGCTGGTTGTAGCCATACTTCACTTGAACTTTTTTGAGATGCGGTTAACAATGATGTCTGTAAATGAAAGAGAAAATAAAACATTAGCAGTGTATCACAGGCACTAGAAACATAAATGTTACTTGTTCTTCTATTGCAGCTCACTTGTTTAAGAACAGCACTTCCTCTTTAACACTGTCAATAGACTTCTCTTAGGAGCGCTCATTGTTATCTGATGCATAACGACCAATGCAATGTAGATACTAAAGCAGCAGCTTTCACATAGTAACTCACTACTAAATTTGGAAAAACATGCATGAAATCCCCATTTATTGTACTCATTTACTCTGGTTACAAAATAATACCAAAAAAAAGTTAAATTATATCCTGAGAATAGAGTTCATCATTGGGAATGGCAGACATAAAAAAATTGATGCTTGACTGTATATTATTTCCCACAGGGTACCATTTGTAAGGTTGATTAGTTAGTGAATTAATTAGTTAATGCTAAAGGACACTTTTTGGCCATATCTCAAGTCAAAATGAATATATTAAACATTTGTACATTTACTTTGAACAGAACATAATAACAGTACATCAAAGTAAAGCATCAATAATCAAGCAATGGGCCAGCTTATGGTACAGGTCCAAATGAAGGTTAGAAAATACCATGTGCAATAGCTAAGAATCACAACATGTCATTTTTTAAACAGATACACATTTGTGTATTAAACTTCAAGACAGGAGAACGAATATAAAAAGTGAAATGTGATATCAAATACCAAGATGGCTTTAAGGTACTACAGTAACATATAGAATGAGAATGACAGAGAAAGAGAGAGACAAGAAAGACAGAGTATCTAACAAGTGCAGACTGAATGTTTGCCTCTGTCTACTTAATAAAGACAGAGGACTTCATAATTCTAAAAGCATTCTGGGTTCTAATTTTAAGATATTGGAGATGCTCTTCTGGTCTGGTGGTATGGAATCCCATATGGGTGACTCTATTTTAGATATGCCCTTTGACTACATTTTAAGTTATAAATTAGACAATTAAGTAATAAATATTAGGTTGAGGTTATGGAGAATTTATGTGCCAATGACTAACACTCTTCAGAGAGTAATAGTTTATAGGCTAGAAGTAAAGCAGCTTCTTTAACCAGGAGCCCATGAACATAAATTAGGGTGGTGCATTGTTGTTCTCTGGGACTCATTTGTGGTGGGATTCTGTATACATTTTTGTTGCAATTTGGAGCAGTTTCTCACTGCCAGAAAAGTTCTAGGTCAATGGAACAAGAGAGATCATATCTGGATTTAATAGAAGAATCCTTTATCAAACCTACTGCAAGAAGGATCAATAAGGCAGTTATTTTTTTCCGCACTGGTAAATGCTAGTAAATAGTCAAAACATTTTTAGCATTGAGAAAATAAACTGGAATTCATATCTGTTGGTCTGACTGTTACCAGGGTCTGATATTGGAGGATTCAGTCTCATAACCATAACCAGTCCAACTCTTTCAAATGTAAAGTGATTATGGACATTTTCAGGTTCATTATATTTCCAGTCTAACCTATGCTGTCTTTAGAATGTGCTTGCTGAAACAGTCTTCTTGACTGTATGCAGATAAAACAATGCTGATAAAACAGTACAGTTGCAAATGGCCCCAGAGTCAAATCTGTAGCAGAAAAGCAAAATCATATCTGCCCTTAAGAAGGAAAGGAACCACATACTGTCTGGCTTTACACAGTAGTAGTTTTTTTATGATCTACCTCGTTCCCTGCCCTATCCAGCCAAGGAGTAATTATGTATGGCCATTACAGCCAAAAACTTAGAATCTGACATGTGGATGTCCACTGCCTTACTCTTTTATGCATACAACCTCCCACACACACACATTCCCAACATGATAGCACAATGAATGTTGGCACCAAAATTTGGTTGAGTGATTCTTTGAATTTTGTTTGCAGAATCTTGTAAACAATCAAAAACACTGAATGAACAATGAAAACAAAATCTTTTAAAATGCAGGATGTGTAAATAAGTCTTCCTCCACATGGGGAATTATTACGTTTTCACCTCACTCATGTAATTTTCAGTCACAAAATGATTTGGTAAATGGATTTACTGAATCTTTTTTTCACAAAATCTAATCTTTATGAATTATAAAGGAATGCTTCATCACCATTACCTTTGTCAGTCTTCTTTGCATACTTCCCACCAGTTTTATATAATTTTTATACAATCCTTCCAGAATGGTGGATAATGTTCTATGTGTTAGTTTACTGATAGTCTGTACAGCAGATAAATGCCATCTGCGTCCTCAGAGTCACCCTTCTTCTCTCACCATAGCAGTCTAATAGACAAGGTAAGGGTATAAGCTGTTAAGCAGTTGTGGGATGTACTTCAGGGGTGAATTCTCTCAGTCTGTGCTTACAGACTGTGTGACTTTGAGCAAGTCACACAACTAGACAGCTTTCTAAGGTCAACCCTGAAAAAAAGGTATGTGCCAATTAAGAATGAGCAGATAACAGTGAAACCTATCATCCTACTGACCATTAACAAATGTTATTCTTACTTTGTTGCATGATCAAATTTATGGCTGAGGAACACTGCAGGATATTTTCCCCTTTAACCTTTGCATTAACCGGTTTCCCCACTAATACATAGCACATCTTTACACTGTTTGCATTAAACTCAAGATGTCATCTTTCTGCCCACCATGATAGCTTTGTTATGTGTCGTTGAAGGCTTATACACTCTGTGTTACTGACTGCTATACTAGTTTTTGTGTCAGCCTCAAAAAAGGAAATACTGTTATTTACTTTAGCATTGTCACCTCACAGAAAGACGCTGTCCGGTTCAATTCTCAGCTAGAGCATCTTCTGTGTGGAGACATGCATGAATGGGCGTACCTTCGTTGAAGGTTGTGCATCAGGCCTGGCAAGCCGGTACATAAAAATCAACTGCCAATGATTAGCGGACCGGAGTTCCGCTGTGGTGACCCCTAAGAGGGAAAAGCTGAAAGTCACAAACAAACAAACTTCTGTGAACACTGGAGGTATCTAAGTACCTAAGGAGTATCACCATCTGTCCAGTGATATGCCCTATCCTGTATTTGCATACGTCTAGTTGAACTTCTTTTTTGTCTACTGTGTGTGGATGGCACATCCAAATCATTAACCACAGCTGCAGTGGGAATATACATTGCACCAATAACATAGACAGCATGGAAATCAGTGTTAGGAATGTCATATGTGCATCTAGCTATCTTCTGTCCTTACTTTAGCTTGCAAAATTCTTCTCCTCACCACTGTCAGGGAGGGGTGGGGTGTCTGTCGAGGGCGCACACTCACATGTGAGTAGGATTGCCTCTAGTGGATACTAGAGAAGTCAGCCTACAATATCTTATAGCAGGAGTGGGGTTGCTTGATAGGATATGCCTTTGCAGATATTGGGGAATACCCAGCACAGTCCCTTATTGCATGGCTGCCTGTGGATAGCTACCTGCACATGCACAGGAAGAACGGGGCCTCAGACCACCCTTGGTGATTACCTGAATGATGTCCACTGATGGCCAATCTCACTACTGTGAAAGGGAGCAAAAGGGTCAACTGGCCAAGAGAGGGATGGATGATGAGGCAGTGGGGAAACAGTGTCCTGTCCACCATGGCTGCATTAATCAAAGAGATGGCTATTTGGCATCTTGACATGTGCAAATGAATGACACATGGAATCCATTAATGAATGAAGCAGGACATTTTTGTCTCTTCTCACATATTGTTTAATTCCCTTTGTCATTGAAAAGTTCTGGGACTGACTGTTTTAACTCAGGGTCCAAGGTCAGGAATGATGAAACCAGGTATGGAATAAATCACTTGAAATACGACTCATTATGGCTCTGCTTAGCATATACTACAACAGTTTGTTAAACTGCTACTGTCCTTCATTTGACCACTCTCTTAGTTAAAAAATAATAAATAAATAAATACAATTTACCACATTCTGCATTTTGTTAAATTAGTGCCAGCCTTCATCGAATTTACTTGAATATGTAAATAACTGCATTTAGTAAAAAAAGAAAACAGTTATTAGTTTTTTTAATTATGTCTTTTGTGCTGAAAGCAAGATGAAAACTGTGAAAACTGGAGGAAAAAATGCACAAACAATTTTCCACTGGCCCTGTTAATCACCTCTCATACTGACACATATTGGGTCCCTCTGGAATGAAACAAGTTAATACAGCAGTTGTTGAAATCATGTGTTTTTATTAGAAACTGTGACATCAGTCTTAGAGGAAGTAAGATACTGCTCAATACAAGTGTCTTACCAGCTCTGAACATGTATATAGAGCTTCTCTATCTCTGTCTGCATCTGCTCCAAGGGTAGATTGTCAATGGTCATTCAGCTTGATGTGTGCAGCAGTGAGAGTGCAATCATACTTGGGGTAAAGGGACTCCAGGTGTGAAAGGACCAAAGGGTTTTGTTATATCCCCAACACTACCTATTTGCTGAACTCCCCAGAACTTACCTCTAAAGTGATCTCACCAAGGTCATCACTGCTACTGTTGGTAAGGATGTATGCAGCCAAGTGGTTCTCTGGCTGTATAAATGCTTTACGGCTATCATTTCCAGGGAAAGAGCGCATAGCTAATTACCACATGTCGCACCACTAGAACTCCTCATTAGCATTTGTGTAAGCCACAGAGACAGCCCCCCACAGTTTGCACCTCTTCGAGGTGAAGCATTGCAGTAGGGCTGTCTCTGAATCAGAAATGGCTACCGCCCATGGGGAAAAAAGAGGACACAGTTGGCGGTAACCTTTCTGAATCCAGGGTATAATTCTTGCATAAAGCCCCAATTTCAAATCTGTGATCTAATTCCTGAGTATGTTTTTTTATAATCAATGGCATGACTACAAATATGCCTAAGGTACAAAAATTGTGAATTTTGTATATTTTAAATAATATGTTTGGGATGGCTACTAGAAACAGATAAAAAGGAATTCTTAGAAAATTGCTTCCTATATAACAAAGTCACAAATGAGCCACCACATATCTTAATACAGGGTAAATCAAAAATTTTGAATAAAAGATTGGGGTTTGTACCTTCTTTTGTGGTATCTTAGCATGATTGATCATGGATGTTTTAATATTTTGTAGATCATTAAACCTGAAGTTTTGGTGTCACAATAAAATGACTGCTGAAAATTTGTCATTAACTGAAGTTACGTTTAATGACCTTTTTCACATACTTTAACACACAAGGTTTGAATAAAGGGCTGGGTTTTGTGCCTTCTTATGAATTATCATTAAAGTAATTTTCATACTTACCATATCAAGCTATGTACTGCTTGTAAATGTTAAATCAATTTAAGACTCACAGGTGATATAAGACTGTATAGGTATCACTGCATTACGAAGTAACATCTGTTATGAAAGGGAAACCAAAGCTTTATACATATAGGGCACTATTCTTCACACATTTACAAGCATGACACATGACATAACAAGAGGTCACCCAAGCATGTGTTCCTACTGACATGGACCCATCTGTCATACAGCAGTGAATCTACGTCTCACTGACATGACATGCCATATTACATGCATGAACTGTGCACACTGCCTAACTCTAAGTATATGTGTTGTTGAGGGAAGGGCTAATGGTTG
Organism: Protopterus annectens; assembly: GCF_019279795.1. NCBI lineage: Eukaryota > Metazoa > Chordata > Ceratodontiformes > Protopteridae > Protopterus > Protopterus annectens. Next base: position 450,055,964 of record NC_056731.1, on the reverse strand, counting down.
TAGGAGGGGGATATGTTTGAGTGGTTGTCCCCGATGGGTAGATACCGTGGATTGTGGTTTGGGGGTTTGGGGGGGTTAAGGGTATCTGTTCTGGTGGGCCCATATTGGTTGGTAGTTGTGTTCCCATTGACATCATATCAACCATGCTTCACTCTGATATCTGTCACTGTTGCCTACACTTTCCCCCAAAATATATTTCAACTTCATTGCTTCATAGGTAAATACTAGGCTAACTTTACTGTGAGGATCTTAAGAAGCCTAATTTAACATTCACATGGTATATTTTAGCCATTATATTTTGTGTACAAATAACCCAGTAATGGACTAAACAAAGACATGTTGGGAAATTTATGTTTCCCTTACCGTGAGGGGCAGGGTTACAAAACCAGGGATGAATTTGCAGTTACCAAGTCGTTTCTCCAAATTACAATCACAAATTAGTGGTAATTTAAAAGGAACACATAAATAATATCTGGGGAATTCTTAGAAACATAGCTCTGTAGCTGACTGACCTTCAGTGGGTCTACTTCAGAAACCCGAACACTCACTTCCAAAATGCTGAGACAAAAAGACTGATGACCACACAAAACTTACATCCTGAAACACTGATGCTCCACTCCAGGTAAGTAACTGCTTGGCCATCCTAACAAAAAAGTAAAACTAATGGAAAGCAAACTGACCCCCCCCCAATTAAATATGCCAACTCAGAAATCGTACTATCGCGGGGGTAAGGGGTAAAGTTCAAAAGGATGGCCAAGCAGTTACTTGATGTCAGTGTTGTATGGTCATCAGCCTTTTCATCTTGGCATTTTGGAAGTTGGTTAAGTAAGTGTTAGAGTTTCTGAAGCAAACCCTCTGCAGCTGCCTTAATTTAAAAACAAGGCCCGAACTAGCCTGACACACACATAACATAAGAAAGAAACTAGGGTTCAATATTGACATTTTGTACACTTAAATGGCAAAATGCAGTGCAACTATTTACTGGAATTACTATTATAGGCTTAAAGACTTTAGCTAAAGCAGATACAGATTGTTAAAATGAACTTAAAATCAGATCAATAAATTAAAAATCTTCACTTATCTTTTTTGCTAAATGCAACTTCATTAGGTGTTTTTCCACAAAACATCACATACAATAGCTTTCAAATATAAAATAAGTGATAAATAAATAAATGCATATAAATTAAAAGTAAACAAGCATCATAGATGCATAGGTGTGTACTAGGCTAATGGCCCTGGAGCCTTTACAAGCCCAGCCCATAGAAGTGCCCTGGCATCATGCCTCCTGACGTTAGTTCCCAGTGCCTCTATCAAGCAGAGCCACTGAAGTGATCCCCGGGGTGAACTTTCTATTTCCCATTCACGCAATAAGATTTTTCTTGAAGAGTGCCAGTGATATATCTGTATATCATAGGTCAAATACGTAAAAGAAAAATGACATAAAATTAAACAGGCTATGTAGTCACCTTATCCCTTCATAAACAATATCAAAGAGGTACCCTGAGCAATATTCAGAAGCCAGCCAATGTTGTGCACTCCTGAAGCCACTGAGGTAGTAAATTCCACAGGTGGGGAGGTGGACAAGAAAAGGATTACACTCAGCTATAGATGTTTGTATTGTTATTGTCATGTTATATGGGCTCATGTGTGCCACTTCTACGTATGGTGGTTGCAGTGGTCCACAAAGCCACTATACCACACAATGGCCAGGACATGTTCTGCATAGTAGTCCCATGCCATCAGTGTGTCATACACATCTTCACACAGTCATGTAGTGAGAGCTATGGCACTGCACGTATGCCTACTCATCCTAACACGGTGCTTTGAGCTAACACATGTAGGCAGTCATATCTGGCATGTCTTAGCAGCATTGTTACTGCCTGTGTAGTGCACATAAATAATACTAATGTGTAGTGCACATCTGTATACCACTCTGCTATGTCATATGTCACATAAATTATATTAATGTGTAGTGCACATCTGTATACCATTCTGCTATTTCATATGTCACATAAATAATACTAATGTGTAGTGCACATCTGTATACCATTCTGCTATGTCATATGTCACATAATGTTAATGTGTAGTGCACATCTGTATACCATTCTGCTAAGTCATATGTCACATAAATAATACTAATTTTTTTTTATTTCTACCCCCTCACGCTTCCTTTCTTTGTAATTGATTTTATGTTACTTGTTTTCTACCTATCCAGTTATGCTTCCATTTCCTGCAGCATCTACTACAGCTGTGTCAATGACATGTCATTGGTCACCACCCCTCATCAGGCATGGCCTTCTCCTACAAGTACTGTATCCTGCCTCTTCATCAGGTGCAGCAGAGGGTGGTCTTATTACTTCTCCTGTGACCTCTGGTGGTTGCTTATCATAGGAAAGTACTATTGATCCATCCACTGGCACTGCAAAGGGCTTTGTGATGTGGCTACAGTTAGTGGAAGTGGTAGGAGAGTTGGTGGATGAGCTTCTGCAAGTCCACATTGGCCACCTGTAGAGGGTCCTCATATTGTTGCCTGGTTCTGCCTTCAACACCTCAGATGGAGCCCACTGGGGAGGGTGGTCATGGTGCAGACTAACCTCTTCCTGGGCCTAGCCCAGGCAGTGTGGATAAAGAAGGGTTATACCAAATGTATCCCCATACTGTGTTCCCTGACCTTCTACATCATCTCCTTCCTCTGTTTATTATCCAATCCTCCCCATTGCCAATGTTTTCCCTTTGTCTGTATATCTATAATTCCATTGTCACCCCCCAAGTGTATCAGCACCTCCCCTGTCAATCTTTGTTTATGTTTTATGTCTGTTTGTATGCCTCTTCTTCCAAACATTTTCCCCTTTCCATCACTTGCCTCTCTCTTAAATTCTTCCCCATCTTTCATTTTCCAAAAAGAAAACAAAATGGGCATCTGTCCAAGAACAATTAGAAAAAATATATACCCCTCCTCCTTCTTTATACCAATTCTTATCTTCACCCGTTTCCTTACATATGCTGCTCTACCTGCTGTACCCTTATTTCTGTTTTTTCCTATATACCCATTTCCTGTCCCATTTATAGTAATAAAAATAGATATAAACATTGTTGAAATGCATTTACTGTGGCTTCCAGGCATTTTTATAACATTGCTATGTAGCATGTGTGTATGTACTTGCAAATGTACCTGCTACTTGCTGTCTACTTATCTTCACGTCATTCCTGGCCACAGTTGCAGTAATCTATCTCTATCCACTGGGACTAACATTTTCACTGGCAGGTTTTCCAATAATTGGCAGCTTGAGCCATATAATTCCAGCTTGTTAACTGATAATTGGCTTCAGGAAGCATTGTGCTACAAGCCATACCCAAAGTAACCTTAGCACAATTGAGATAAACATGTTTCTCAATCCTAGGATTGGCATAAAAAATAAAAAGTGAAAAGCTGAATACAATTAACCAGTCAAAAAGCAGCACTACTGGCCAGCTATTGAAACTGGGATTTAACAAACTAAAACACTCAGGTAAACTATAAAACTAACAGATCATAGGCCTCACGTTTCTACTAAAAATGCACAAAAATTAAAAAGTACCTTTAAACTAAAGTAAAACTATATTTATTTATTTATTTACAGTTTGGTACCTGGGTAAGTTGACTGGTCCACATCCTCTTTTCAGCCATAACCCAGTCTATAGATGAGATTATAGAGTTTAAAGAAACCAACAAGTCAAATTTAACAGTATGGGGGTTAGCGAAGAAATACAAAGTTTCCTATGTAATAAGCTCTGTAGTTGTTCTAATAGCACGATTCTATTATTTGGCATAGCAATGTTACAAATTAAACAATTGTTACACCATATATCATGCGTATTGTGCAATAGATGTCAGAATGTGAAATAGTTATAAGAGAAGATAATGACAGCAATACATGAATTAAAGGATAGTTGAGTTTAAACACTTTAAAATCATAAAAACAAAAATTGTCATTCAGCATGTATAAATTACATACCCAATATGTGCAACTGATATGGCTAAACAATTTGAGCAACGTCGCAGTTACCTCTTATTCCAACTTAAAGGATGAATGAGTTTTAACAGTGTAAAATCATAAAAGCAAGCACTTGTTATTCAACATCTATAAAAGAGATCAAGACTGGAATTTTATATACAGTAAGGACCAGTGATATGCTTAAATAATATGAACAGCATTCCCTGGATTTACTTCAGCATTAGGCAAGGGTGGTTTAGGAATAAATGTGGTCTAGTGCCTGTTGTATACTTAAGGGTGCCTTACTAGCCCTTATCCCTGAAGCAATTACAGGATAGCCCTTTATGGAAATACTCTGAAAATGATGTCTTAATTCCTATGAGGGAGTCCTGCCTTTTTATTTTGGTGGGGAGTTTATTCAGTAATTCCTGTCCAAGTCTAGAAAAGGTGCATTCCCCAATAACAGTTTTTTGATATGGCTAGATTGAGGAGATAATCTTTTTAGCTATTTCTTAGGGTGCGTATTTGTTTTTAATAGGTGGTTTTCCACAGTAAATTTCATTTAGAGCTTTGTGTAGTAGGATGCAAAAGTGATAAACTGCCGTTTCTGTCACTGGTAGCCAGTTAAGACTCTAGCAGGTTGCAGAGGCGAGTATGTCAGTCTGCCAGAAGAACAAATCTGCAGATTTTGTTGTCTGCAGTCTGTAGTCTATGAGTGTTATGTGCCAAAAGAGTAGTAATGGAGCACCATATTCAAGTCTGGGAAAGAGGGCATTTTTGGCAATGGCTGTGGGAGCGTCTGGAGAGAGCAGATGAGAGACTCTATAGCAGAGTTTAACTTCATTGACACTCCATTCATAAAAACTGACAGAAACTAGCCATACTTCTCAACATCTTAGGTCAAACCTGGGCAAAGTCTGAAATAATGGGGGGGGGGGGCAAAGGTAAAAAAAAATAGGTACAGATTTTTAAATGTTGCTGTTATAAATGTGTGTGTGTGAGTGTGTGTGTGTGTGTGTGTGTGTGTGTGTGTGTGTGTATATATGTGTGTGTGTGTGTGTGTGTGTGTGTGTGTGTATATATATATGGGTTCATATGAATCCGTCGACAGCCGAAACATCGACGCTTACCTCATCGACACCAAAGCATCGACCGTTCAGAACATCAACAATCCAGGTAAGCGATTTCCCCCCTTACAGGACCCATGGTAGCACTTGTTTCGCTAGTGCGACGCTATGGACAATGCAAATTCTCAACAGTCGCTACCATGGGTCCTAAGTGCTACCATGGGTCCTGTAAGGGGGAAAATCGCTTACCTGGATTGTCGATGTTCTGAACGGTCGATGCTTTGGTGTCGATGAGGTAAGCGTCGATGTTTCGGCTGTCGACGGATTCATATGAACCCATATATATATATATATATATATATATATATATATATATATATATACACACACACACACACACACACACACACACACACGCACACACACACACACTTTATTTATATGATCTTTATGTGATCTTTTGCAGTAAAAATAGCCCCAATATGATTTTTAAATAACTCTGAAATATTTACATTTCTCTAATACCTTTGGTACATCATCATAGCAACTAACATTCCTCTAAACCATCCCCATTTATGCTGTTACTAAAACATAAAGTTAAAATTGACACAGTGCACACTCAAAGCACATACACTCCCAAACACACTAGCTCAATTCTAACAATCCCTCAAAATCCAAATATTTGCACTAAGTTTAAATAAAAAAATAATTAAGGAAAAAAAATAACAGAACACAGATCACATTTTTGGTTTACTACAAGTGCTCATGTGCTAGGAGCTTGTGACACATTTGGTCAATGCCCTAACTCCCACTAGCCTGATCCCACTTATTTACCTAGTCCTTCCACTACCCAACCATACTGCATTGCATAGTCCTGTTGTAGTCCTAACTGTAACCCTGAAACTCTCATGCAGTCCCTAACCCTAACTGCTCCCCTCCCATTCCCCTATCCCAATAGTCCTCAATCATTCCCTAAGCCTAAAACTCCACTCTACATTTCCTAAAGCTAATGTCTCTGCATACTCCCTAAACCTTAAACTTTACAACAGCTCCCTAACCCTAAACTCCCCTCCCACTTGCTAAACATAAAACTTCTGTCCCACTCCCTAATTCTAAAACAGCCCCCTTCCTAAATGGAAGGCCTGAATGAATATACTAGCATAAACTGTTTACTAAAACTCAGGCACTTTTAAGGTTAATAATCCACTTTTTAACTGTTTTATTGCTTTTTAATTTTTGATTGGTTGAGCATGTGTTTGAATAGGAATATTTAAACCTGGCTTATTCAGATGGTTTTTGTTCTGAAGAAGTCCCACGTAATTTTATGGGGGATGAAAGCGCTTAACGTTTCTTGTGGTTGTATCCAATAAAGAGAACTGTTTCTATATGAGGTCCTGTCTTTGGCTGCATTTCTTGTTCTTTGGAGTCGTATTGTGTGCTTCTAACTCCCCCTTCCTAAACCTAAATCTGACTTATGATCACTGCCTGAAGCCTGAAACTACACTCCCACCTCCTCTCATTCCCTCCGTGTAGGTGTCACACTAGCCTTGCTAAGCTACCTCACAGCTGCCATACATCACCTGAACATGTAGTCCAGTTTAAGCTTGAGTGTTAGGCTGAACAAGCAACAAGGCAAACTGGTTGTAAGACAGTGCTCTTTGAGCTCCTGCGACTCAGGTGCCTGTAGTAAACACTACATTTCACATTACTTTAATGTAGAAAAGTATCTTCCACACCACACACAAAACAGACATACACACTCACATAAAAAAACAACATTGCCCACTTAGAACAACCACAGCAATGCAATTCATTCTTACTAGAATTTAAAAAAAATTACAGTAAAATAATAAAAAGTAAAATAAAATGCTAACAACAAATTGCTTTAAAGATTGTCATTATTTGCTGACTATAATCCATATATATATGTGTGTGTGTGTGTGTGTGTGTGTGTGTGTGTGTGTGTGTGTGTGTGTGTGTGTGTGTGTGTGTGTGTGTGTGTGTGTGTGTGTGTGTGTGTATGCAAACATGTGTATCTCTATATCCACCTAACCAAGTAAAATAATTCATTCAGATGCAAAAATGAATATATGTATAGAAATATGCAGAACACACTATGATAACGAAGAAAATAAATTCATATGTTGTAATTAGTAAGTAGTAGTTGAAGAAATCCAGAAACTGAATATTTACATAGTTAAAAACTATGTTTTGATTATTGTACATAATTAAAGATGTATTATTTTTTTCTCCAACCCCATCTCATTGGAACCTGACCTATGGCTCATCTTCTACCTGTGCCCAGTCAAAGTCTGGGGAGGAAAATCAGCCCATTTGTTCCCTTGTGTGAGAGTTAAGTGGGAGAGAGTGGGCCAGCTTCAGGTAACAAATAGCTGCCTACCCATCACTCAAACTGGCAACTTGCTGACTTACAACTGCTGCTTCATCAAGAGGAAAAGGCATCTGTGTTCCCATACATGTGATAGCCAGCCTGGCCATTACAGACAGGAAATGTGCCCAACCACTGCTAGTTGACACCACTGCCACATACCCAGCCTGGCTCTTCAAACACCTATGCTGCTAATCAAACATGAGTCATGTGGGCTGTAGTCAAGGCTTCTTCCTTTTATGACATGGTGCCAAAATAAAAGCAGAAGATAACTATATCTATCTATCTATCTATATATATATATATATATATATATATATATAGATTCACTTTACATGCTCGACATTTTAAAACGTTGAAATTCATATGGCCAAGACCATATAATCGACATTTTAAAACATCGAAACTGTAAAGCAAAGATCTCCATACAGTGCAGAATGGGTCATTTTCCCTTTTCCTCGCTGTAGTGCGATCTTGGAGTTGGTATATTTAAATAGCAAGGGGTGTTGGAGGTGCAGCCCCCCAATGTGGGGGGGGGTGCAGGGGTTCCCCCCCTGCAAAAACATCCTAGAAATTTTTTTGTGTTGTTTTTATGTTTGCTTTACAGGTTTGATGTTTTAAAACATCGATTATATGGTCTCGGCCATATGAATTTCGACGTTTTAAAACACCAAGCATGTAAAGCTGTTGTGTCTTTTGACTTTTCCCTGTTAGGGGTCGCCACAGTGGAACTCCGGTCCGCTAATGATTGGCAGTAGATTTTTACGTGCCGAGTTGCCGGCCCTGATGCACAACCTTCAACAAAGGTATGCCCATTCACGCATGACTCCACACAGAAGACGCTCTAGCTGAGAATCGAACAGGACAACGTCTTTCTGTGAGGCAACAACGCTACCGCAGCACCACCACCACCGCCGTACATCAAGCATGTAAAGTGAATCCATATATGTGTATATATGTATATATACACACACACACACACACACACACACACACACACACACACACACACAATGTACAGTAAATACAGATGCAAATTCATTACATTGTTATATGCAAAAAAATATAAATATGCTAACAGTAAAAGGCACTTTCTTATGATAAATATGAGTGAAATATAAGCATGCCCAATGACAATAGGGACTAGTACACAGGATATATATTAGAGTAAAACATAACAAATATAAATTTTGTGCACCTGGTAGTAATAGGAGATTTAAAGTAGAAATCTTATGGAGGGTGCAGGTAGAGGGGAATGTAAACAAGACAAAATGAAAAAAATATGGCAGAAATAGGAGGAGAGGACAGGATGGTAGGGAGAGCAGGACTTAGGAATTTTGTGTGCTTTGCTAATAGCACACAACACAAATCACTGAGGCATTTTCATGCAATAGGCTTCTGTTCAATCTCTTTTTGTCAGGGTTTGTCAAAACCACGTATTTTTCAAGCCAGCAGTGTACCCCAAGTTTTGTTTTTCACTTTTACCCACAGTAGTGCAACCATGGAGCTGATGTATATAACATTGTGATTTTTTTATAGTGTTTTGATTTATATTTCTCAATGTTGAAAATCAGTGAAGACAAACTTGTTTTAGAATGTCTCAAAGGAACACAGATAAAGCACTAGTATCTGTATATCTGCAACATTGTTATTAATTTAATCAATTTGGCCTTGTAGTGGTAAATGTTTTGTACTGCTTTAAACACTACTGTACAGTCATTTCTGCAGAGTGTTTTCTAAGTATATCTGTTTTTGTAAGGTAGAAGCCACACTACAATTTATTTCATCCCAAAACTAAATTCAGTATTTATTCAGTGAAATCTGCTTCCACTCAGGAAGTAAAGTCTCAAAAGACAGTACAATGAAAAGGATATATGTACTGAAATCCAAGTATGTGTGTATGCATGCTTGGGTCTAATTAAGTAATTTATCAATTTACTCTATACCAGTATGTCTAACTGGATTGGGTCCATTTTAGTGAGGTCTGTATGTACGTTTCTGAAACAAGCATTAGACAGAAAAAATATGAAGTTAAATAATTAGAAGTCTAACGTGATACAATGGTCATGTTGGATACATTAAAGACATGCATGTAATTCTTAAATACAAAGTAAGTGCACATATTTACAGATGCATATAGACTCTGCCAAGCATCTGATACGGATTAACACTGGAAATGAATAATAAGTAAAACAACAATGAACATAAGCTTGAAATATGTCTAGCACAGCAGAGAGGAAATGTATTAAACTGCAGTAAACAAAGGTAGGGCTGAAAGTAAAAGAGTTTTGAGAGTAAAAGTTAAACAGAATGGAAATGGTTGTCTGAGTAGGAAGGTTGAGACAACAGAATACAACAATTACAACAGACTAGCAAATTACAGAAAGAAATGAAGAGACAGAACAAGTAGAGCCTAATTCCGAGTATTAGTTTTTTCAGATGCCTTTTGAATTTCAGCATGTTTTTCTTTCAGTATTGAGGATTATGAGATGAATTTCAAATAACTACACTGAACACACTAACGGGCAACCACCAAAGCTGTTGTGTGGCTCACAGCGCAGTTATTAAGGATGGATTGGATGAGGCTAGCTTTCTTGAGGGAACATGCCAGATGAAACAATTTGTTAGTGCTAAACAACAGCTGGAGTACAATTTGTGACATGGCTGAATGCCTTCAAGTGTGAAGCATGGAACTCTCCCTGTGACCACTTGGGATTTTTCAGGGTGCTACGTCTTCCTCCCATGTCATAGGTAAATTGACAGTCCTCCTTATTGCCCATAGTTATGAGTGCTGCATGTGTGTGTGTGTGTGTGTGTGTGTGTGTGTGTGTGTGTGTGTGTGTGTGTGTGTGTGTGTGTGTGTGTATCCTCCAATATACTGGAATCCTATACAAGATTAGTTTGTCTGCCTCGTACCGGATGAATGCTGGAACAGTCCTGATCCCAGTGACTCACCTTACCTTAGATTAAGTAGGTAATTAGAGAATAAATGAATGTGTTATTTCCTTACAAGCTGTATCCATTTCATAATGTTTACATCATCACAGTAGAAGTCACAGTAGGTCACACTGGCTCATAGATTGGCTGTCGCATGGAATAATTGCTGAAGTTTGGAGATAGCAGACTTACTTAGATTTGTGTAAAGAATACAACCAAACACCATTTTACTGTATTCACTAACTTCTACATGTTAGCCCCCTCCCCTGGAACACTAGAATCACTTTTAAAGGACAAAGGTAGAAGTACAAGGACATGTTGCGGGTTTCTTAGTCTTTTCACAGTATGCAAGCAGGAAATACTGGGATTTAAATTCAGAGTTGCATCATTGTAACCCAGCAATTTAAACACTCTGCAGTAATGTCCCCTTACTAATCTTCATTTGCAACATAGCCATACCTTCAAGCAAAACACTTCAGGAATGTGATAGCTGTCACTTTTTTCCACAGGACAAATATGTTGTTTTTATTTTTTTCAGTTCCCAAAAAAAAGTACATTTTGTGCTCATTTTATGGAATCAGTCTCGTTGTCAGATGTGAACATGTTTGTTGTTTATTTTCATGAAGAAGGATAATAAAGGCAATCTGTGTATTATAGGGTGTAAATGCTGGAAGATATTACAGTTGTTAAGTCTCTGTTTACTTTATTTAACCTAGCTTCATAACTTTGTTCTATGTATTGTGACCCAGAACTTAATATGCAGTCACTTCTACACAATAACAAAACCTTCATAAAGGCAGAAAGGGATATTGTCCTGTCTTCCATCTATGTGCCTCATACCTCCTTCAATTTCAAAACATTTAAATAGTTTTACAGCACACAGGGTTAACATAAGTGAGCGTCTAGCACTGACAAATACTTATTTAGACTTCTACTGTCTAGACTGAAATGGAAGGCTGTATGTGTCACGCAGGTAATAATAATACATTACAACAGAATAATACTGAGATACGCATTTTGTAATTATAGGAAACTGCACCAGTGCTGATTGTATCAATAATATTAAAGGAAAATCCCTATCAGCTGTGCAGTATGAAGGAATACAGATTTTGTCAATCAAGGTGATCCGCTGTGGCGACCCCTAACCGGGAAAAAGCCGAAAGAAGAAGAAGAATCAGCTTTAAAGTGTTTTTTTCCATCACAGAATTTATAAAATACTGGAGAGAATACAGAAGTGACATGAATGACTCCGATCTACATTGTAAAAATTATCAGCTGGTAGAGATGAGGAGTGAAGTAATCTCTTATTACCAAACACAGATGTTTCAGGTGAAACCTTACACCACTATGCCTGCCTGCTTGTGTAGAATACGGGTTAGTACCACAACTTTGTCCTTAATTAAATGTATTAAATGTTCAGCCATCATGCATGCTATAGTGTCATAACATTGTGTGGATTTTGTCACTATTGCTGAGTCATGCAGAAATATGAACGCCACTTAAGAAAAGTTTACCTGTATTACAGGAGTATAATAAATTAAATTTCTTCTAATTTTAGAAAAAAGGCAGCGTTAGAATGTGATGGCATAACAACTGAGAAAAGGAAGAGAATGAATGCTTTTAGCTTCTTAACAGCTAACATTTTCAAACACTGAGAAAGGATGCAGGCAAGGGTTTAAACAGCAGTGACACACTTTTCTTGCATTTTTATTTTACAGTTAATTTCATTTTCACTTATACTGCTGATGGGGTAAAACCAGGCAGTTCTTCATGACATAGTCGTGGCCTTGAAAACAAATGTGTTTATCAATATCATCTACAACCGCAACAACTACAAATTTATATCAACACAGACCTTGAATTAATGATTGACATCACTCAATGAAGCATTCCCAGGGAATGCAATCAACTTATTCATTTAGAAGAGCTGCTGATTTATGCTGGGGTTCACTATTAACGCTTCAAAGTAAGGTGCCCATCTGCATGACATGGCTAACAGCTTGTCTTTCTGAGTACAAGCCTCACTTATTGTTGCATTTAACATAGACTGTAGTAGGCTATATACTAATTTGTGTGTGTGTGTGTGTGTGTGTGTGTGTGTGTGTGTGTGTGTGTGTGTGTGTGAGAGAGAGGGTATATACATACACATACATACAAACCCCCCACACACAAACACACACACACACACACACACACACACACACACACACACACACACATATATATATATAAATAATCTGGGCCTACTAGTAAATTGGTAAGTCATGCAAAAAATAACTCAATAAAATTTCGGGGAAACATACTGGGCAGCTGTTGCAGTAAATGACATAATAGGACTTTCTTTAAACTACTTGTAAAAGCATCAGTGTTATAATTTATTTAGAGTAACAGTCTCAGAATATCTGATAGGAGTGAAACCAGGCAGTTCTTCAGAGCACACCAGTACTACTGACAAAATTTCAATAACAGAAATGACTTACTCTGAATCTGGTTCAACAGGCAGTGTCTTTGACCTTTTTATCATATGGTAATAAAGGATCCAGGCAAACTGCTGCAATAACCATACTTTGGGTTGGAGGTTAGAAAGTTTCGATATTAAGATAGTTGTGCAGATAAAATAATGTTCCTTGCTTCATCCCTTTAGTCTTCGTATGGAACCATCTTCACTGATAGTTTTGGAAAGGAAATAAGCCATACTAAGCAAAGGTTGTGGGATACATTCTGACCTGCATAATTTACATTTCTCCTCCCATAATGAACCATCCTATAAAATAATGTAAATATGAAAGACACAAACAAAAACTCCCAACTGAGTAGGGATGTAGTCTAGCAGGCTACCACACCAGCTCTTTTTTTTTTAAGGAAAATAATGTACACACAAAAAAAAACCTGTGGGTCGTGTTCTCACCAGTAAAATTTACATTCACACAACCCTTACTGAACTCTCCCACTAAATCATTTAAATTTGAAACAGCAAGAACGGAAATGGAAAAGAAAACCCAGCTGAATAACTTACGTGGCTTCACTAGGGAATATGTTTTGCTAATAGGGAAAAGAAACAGTTAGAAAAACGTAGGTGGGAGGTCATGATCCCCCCGTAGAATTTATATTCTCACAGCCTTCTGAACTCTGCTACTGAAGCCAATGGCTATAAATAGCTTAGCACTTAACAACGTCCCATCTGATTATAAGATGGCTTTTTTGCAGCCCTTGTGGTTCTGATAAAATTCCTGCACTGGGAAAATGCAGAGGGAATGTCTGGAATTGTGTGTGAAGTGATCTATAAAGTGAGGATATTGATGTTAGGCATTTGGCACAATCTTTCTGAATAACCACTGAGTTTAAAAGCAGTAACAGGATTTACTAGTATATGCTACAGGCATAAGGTAATAAGGAAAGGCTGCAGCTAGCACACTGTTAATAGCCCAAGGGATATAGTTTATTCAGTAGTTAAGTAAATGGGCATACAGTATGTGCTAGGTGATAGGTTTATGTGACTAGGGGTCTGTCAGGCTCCTTCACTGTCATTTACTCTTGGCTCTGTGCTAGCAGCTAGAAGTCCTATAGTATAGATACCAATACGACATGGAACTCCAGAAAACAATGGGCAACATAACGAACTATAAAAGAAATTTCTCGCCTGAACAACGCTATACAATGAGCACAGGCCAACAGATACTACTAACATGCCTTAATGTACAATAAAAATAATACACATGCACTGCTACAATGTTATGCTGTGCCTGCCCTGATGGGTGAAATTACTGCTTTTCCTGTCACCACATTACTTGCAGCTCATTGCGTACCAGCTAGATAACAACACAGACAATTATAACCAGTCTCCTGCAAATAAAATTCTGGGTGCTGTTAGAGCACTTACTATGTGACATTAAGGATATTGAGAATGACTGCAAGGGTAATAGTGTACTCGCACACTTATTAAATCAAAAGCTAGTTAGTTCCTTTATGCCACCGAGGATGCAGTCATGTGACTGTGACATATGTGACCCGGGTTTAGTCACTGGTGGGACCAGCTGGGCGGAGAGTAAGGAGCCAGTGCCAGCTGTCCCTTCATGGGTGGAGGATGAGGAGTTTGACACAGGCATTCCACAGAGGAGAAATATTCACTCCAACAGCTGTGTCATTATTTATTTTTGTTTATCAGTTGTATGTATTGTCTAGGGGATACTGAGACACAGTGACTACTCGCATGCTGCTGAGTATACTGACTCCATCACAAGCATGGGAGCTTCCATATGATGCACATAAGGTGTCATTGCACGGTCCACTCCAGATAGTGATCATTCATCTCCCTTCCAAGTTTTATTTCTCAGTAGAAATAAAATACCTCTGCCTCAGGTGCAACATGATCCCCTCTTCCATTTCCTCCCGATGTTTTGATTTTAAATAGGAACAAATGGATGATCTGGCTGCGTAAGGAAAACAGATGAACAATCAATAGTGGGGGAAGGGGTAAAACATGCAATTAAATTTCAGTCCATTTAGTAAAGACCAGTGACCTAGTGACGGTTGTTGGACTCAGTGGGACTTTCCTGGCCAACAAAGTACAGTCATATAGTATTAAGAAAATGTAATGGTTTTGATGTGATACAGTAAAACTGCACATATGGTACCCTGCAAAGTTAAGTTCCAGAAAGTGCATCACTGCATAAAGCAAACATCTCCCTAACAGAATGACAACAATCTGCATCTCCCTCCCAAATGATTATTTCTTTTCTGTATACTAATGGAATGGAATGCCTGTTCTCATGGTAATTACCAGGAGCCTTGGTGGTGGGTTTGTATTGCTGTGGAGGTTCACTGTTTAGCTCTATACAATCTATGTGCTTAGTTGAGGGTGTCTGATCATTGTTCCTGCTGGTGAAAAGTGAAGTCCAGGAAGGGACAGCATTGTAATATATATCCAGCACCATGATCTAAACCATTTACTCACTGCATCGCTACTATGGTGCAGTTCCTGAATCAAATAACGAGAACATGCATTCCATTCAATTGGTATACAGAGAAGTATGCCATACCAAGAGGGATTGCACAGTGAGTGTGGTGTCAGAAGCATGGATGCATGCATGTATGGAAGTAAGAATCATTTGGGAGAGAGATGCAGATTGTTGTCATTCTGTTAGGGAGATGTTTGCTTCAGTGTCTGATCACTTATGCAGTGATGGTGGCAGGGAAAGGAAACCACTAAGCAGATGAACAAAATTTAAGGGAGAGCAATGTATGCTGCCAGGGAGAAGTCAGTAAGAGCTTTCATTACTGATAAGCAGAGGTATAGTCTGAGTGTATTACTCACAGTGTAACTGGATGTAAAAGGAAACACTGAAATACAGTCGATGATAGTCTGGGTACCCCAGCTGCAATAGCCTCATGGATACTGGAAGGGGGGATGAAGCTGCATTCTGATTAATTGTGAATGTACAGAAGGTTGGAGATTACTATATCAGTTGTGAAGAACTGCAGGGTACATTGGGAAGGAAGCATGGGCACCGATGATTGGTGGACTCAGCTCTACGACAGTCAGTCAACTTCATTCTCTCCATGGGTGGGGAAGGAGCTGAGAAGCATTTAATTTGCTCCTGGGGTGTATATAAGGTATGTGTTTGTTTTGAATGACAGTAAATTAGCAGGAACTAGGATGTGGATTCCAGTTATTGATAATATGGATGACAGGTGGAGCTTTTAAACTTTATAAATATTTAGTTGTATGAAATCTTACACATTCTGTTTATAAGAGATCCCAAAATTAATGATATAGGCCCTCCAGTGCAACCTAGAAAGTCTGCACAGGAGATTTTTTAAAGCAGCCTCTAACATTCTGAATTATAGTTTGAAGCCATTGGTTGAACCGTAAAAGACATTTTTTTCTGAAATGTAGAAGTAGATTAAAATATGTGGCTTACAACAGTGGATATTAATTCTCCAGACATAAGAAACGAGCACATAGATGGTTTGAAAAAGTATTTACTAGTTTCATACTACAATAGGAAAATGTGATTGTAAGTGTATAACATTATGCAAGTTCATCCTATCAGATGTTTTTTAGTTCAAGGATGAGTTTTATTGGCAACAACATAATATGATGATGTGGACACCCATAGCACCATCTTGTACCAAAGAATATTTGGCATAGAAAGAGGAGCTTCTACTATTTAATACTGAATTTTTGGCAAACTATCACTTCTTTAGAGATTCAATAATGATGAAAGTGAATATGGAATAGATAATTTCCATATGGATTTAGAGAGATCTGTACTTTGAAAACAAAGGTAGTTTATGATTATAATGTGGTTAAATTTAAGATATGAATATTTATAAAATAATAGATGAGTAATATTTACAGAAAAGATGTAGC